>NC_057802.1:28145798-28357747 GCF_018294505.1 Triticum aestivum
CCGCCCCGGCCCGCTGTCTTTTTTATTAGTGAAGTTTATGTATTTTTTGTTCATATATAATGTAGATGTATATATATATATATATGTATGTATGTATGTATGTATATATGGATGGATGAAAATATTGATGTGATGTTTTTTTGTTCATAGACCTTTTTATGTTCATAGAATTAGTATTTTTTTGTTCATATATATATAATTAATGTATATGTATATGTATGTGTATGTATGTATGTATGGATGTATCTATATAGAAAATATTGATATTGTGATATATAGATTATTTTTTCTTTAAAATTTACCCCCTCCCCAATAACTTTGACATGAGGGGGGACGTCGGACATGCATGAGAGAGAGGCGGTCCGCTTGCCCGACCAACTATCGAGGCCACCCAAACCCTAGAAAAAGAGTGTCGTCGTTGTCGATCTACCCAGGCCCTCCCCGATAACTTCGACATGAGGGGGGGACGTCGGACTATATAACAAACACTTGTGAAAAGTTTCAGTTTTCATCGCCAGTTGCCTCCCCCTCCCGGATAAACCCCTCCCGGATAACTTCGACCGTGATAACTTATACCACGGGAGCACCCCCGGGCCCTCTCGCTCGACCAAAACTCTCAAGGACACCCAAACCCTAGAAAAAACGATGTTGGTCTCCTACCCCCTCCCGCCGCGCCCCTACCCTTGAAGCGTTGCCGAGGCCACCCCAAACCCGGAATAAGCTAGGTCTACGTTTGCACTAATATATCCACCTGCTGTCATGTTTGTGTAATAATTGCCATGTTGTAATATTTGCAGAAACAATGGAGCACGGACGAGACGAGCAAGCAGAAGAGGTGTTGGGGGACATAATCTTAGCCGGAGGTGATATCTTGTCGTATCTTAACGACAATGATGGTCTGGAAGAACAGGGTGAAGAAGCAGGCTACGGTGATCGAAGAGTGGAGGAGGAAAGACATGATTATGATGGCTCCGGTGACCCAATGCTGGTGCAAGAAGGAGCCCGTGGTGACGGCTCCGGTGACCGAACAGAGTCCGGCCAGGTAAATATATTAGTTAAGCCTGTGTTGACTAGCTAATTGATGCATTCATTGTTTTGGTATGTACACATATGAATTAACTCTCGTCTTTCTCCTTTTTTCTAGCCCTTCGGATCAAGCACAACTTCGGTAAAGAGACGAGGCCCGAAGAGAAAGTTGCGCTCGGATGAAAGGTTTGAGATCACAACAATCACACGCGACGGCCAACCGATTGAACCCATCCGGACAAAGGAAGCATTTGCTGCTCAGTGCGGGGTTCTTGTTAGGGGCAAGATCCCGATCAGCATCTACCAATGGTATAAGCCTAAGAAGGAAGACCCTGAGGTGTCTTATGTCAATGATATGTACAAAGATGATCTTTGGACTGAGCTGAAGGCAAATTTCACCCTACCGCCAGAGGAGGATCCGGAGAAGCCAGTTAAAGAGCAATTAATCAAGTCTCATGCTCTTAAGAAGATGGCAGACCTATTCAGGAGGTGGAAGAATGAGCTGAAAACGTTTGTCGGAAGAGACACCAGAATTCATCGGCCGGTATGAGAAGATCAGAGATCACTGGCCCGCATTTGTGGCCCACAAGACATCGGAAAAGAGTAAGAAGATGTCAGCGACAAACAAGAAGAATGCTGCGAAGAAGAAGCTTCACCATCGCACGGGGTCAGGTGGCTACCTCAAAGCCCGGTCTAAGTGGGCCAAGGCTGAGAATGATCTGCTTGAAAAAGGGATCGAACCACAGACAATGAACTGGCCAGACCGTTGCCGGACTTGGTTCTTCGGGGCTGGCAGAAAATTGGACCCTGTATCAGGGAGGTGCGTTTGGACGAACGAGCTTTTGAGAATACCAGTCAAGAAGATTCAGCAATATATCGATGCAGCGCAGGAAGGGACGTTCGTTCCAGACAGAGAGAACGACGAGCTCACAATAGCCCTCGGGAATCCTGAGCGCCCTGGACGGACACGAGGCACGCCAGGCTCCGTTCCGTGGAAGGCTGGTTTTCCGGACGCAGGCGGTTACAAAAGCCAGGAGAGGAGGAAAAAAATGGAGCAGACCCAAATTCAGAAGCTGCACGAAAGGGTTCAAGCGCTAGAGGAACGAGACGGCAATCGACATGCCGAAACTACCCCCGAAGCTACCCCGCCATCTCAGCGGAGAAGCAGCGTGGCTTCCCTCGAGCTGCTTCAGCCGGAGCATGTCTTGACGGCTCCTGCTAGCTACCCCGTGGATGCTATCACGGAGTCTCAACATTGCCACCTTATGGCGCAATGGCAGAACTTCAAAGTCAAGGCGGCTGTTGGCTCTGTTTTACCTCCTGAACCCGGCGCAACCTACCACTGCCGGCCGATTCCAGAAGGATATGCTAGGGTGATGGTGGATGAAATAACGGAGGGATTTGAGGACGTCCAGCTTGACCACCCTACCGGTGAAGGGGAGACTCGACTGGGTTTAGCTCTGAAGACTCCATGCCTATGGCGGAAGGAGCTCATTAACCTTCCGAACTGGACGCCTCCGATGAGTAAGGGCACTCCGCCGCCTCCTCCTCCGGCGAGTGATCAGGGCACTCAGCCTCCTTCTCCGGGGCGTGGCGGCACTCCGCCTCCTCCTCCGGCGAGTGATCAGGGCACTCAGCCTCCTTCTCCGGTGCGTGGCGGCACTCCGCCTGCGCCGGCGTGCCAGAGCAGCCAGCCTCCTCCTTCTCCGCCTCGTCAGCAAGGGCGGAAGAGACCCGTCGCCGCTCCGGCTGCTCCGGCGCGTCGTAGTCCTTCTCCTCCGCCTCGTAAGCAAGTAAAGAAGACAGCCGCAGCCGCTCCGTCTGCTCTGCCGGCGTCTAGCAGTACAGCTGCCAAAGGCGGGAGGTAATACAGATTCGGTCCTTCTCTGAAGACTCCAGAGAAGTTACCATACGAGAGGACCGAGGAGGAAACCACGAAGATCGTGCAAGCCGAAGTGACGAACTCTTTGAAGGGGTGAAAGCAAAGAAACATCCACCTCCGGAGGAGAAGGTAGATCCGGTGAAAGCAAAGCGCACTCTGGCTGCCCTGACAAAACCACCAAAGTCTCCGCCGAGAGGCAACTATGAGCGCATTCTTGCAAAGACATTTGCCGAAGCGGAGCGGTCGGGAAGTACTGTCAGTGATCAAAGGTTAAAAGAACGATGAGCTGGGAAAAAAATTGCCCAGCTCGGCGAACAAGCGAACCAATCGTGCCCCCCGCTCAAGGTGTCTAGCAACATCGTCGCTAATGATCCGAGGATTGTGCCCGGTTATAGCAATATTGGAGATTACCTGCCCGACGATGTACATTATGAAATTATGGAGGTGGACAAACACAAATACCATTACGGGAAGCCTCTCGTCAAAGATGAAAGATCTCTAACAACGATGATGCGAAGATTACATGATTGGTACATGAAAACCTGCAGAGAGTCTGATGGGATGAATACTTTGACGCTGAGAGTTAAACCGGAGCATGACCTCGTTGGAATTGAACTACTGAATGTTCCATTTGAGGAGTTCTTCCAGTTTTTCAATCAAAAGGCCCTCGATAAATCAACGATCACTTGCTACTGTCTGTAAGTAGTAGTACTTCTGTCATTAAGTCTCTCTATATAGGTTAGCTCTTTCATTGCATGTATTTATAATTATCCTCACTATATTATGCAGATTGAAGATCGCCGAATTGAAGAAAATACAAATTAGTGATATTGGGTTCACTAACACAAATCTGATAGATGCATATACGGTTGAAAAACATGCCAAAGAAGCCGAGGCCAACTTGCTACGGTCGTTGGTATTAAATCAAAACAAAGATATAATACTCTTTCCTTACAACTTCAAGTGAGTGTTACTGTCTTGTGCATATTCGGTTTCCCTTATTAGTCCAGGTTATGGTAATGTAATTGATGACTTATGCATGCATGCGAAGCTTCCACTATATTCTCCTAGAGATTATGCTTGAGCAGGGAGTAGTAACCGTCTTAGACTCGAGACGAAAAGATCCCCAGGACTATGCGGACATGACTCAAATGCTCGAGAAGTAAGTTAAATAGATCATTATCCACCATATCAGCAACTTTGTTCATTTCCTAATATCAAGTAATTGTTTTCTTTGTTTGGCAGGGTTTGGAGAAAATTCACCACAAAAGCTCCGGGACTGCCGAAGAAGCTGCAATTTAGACATCCGAAAGTAAGTACTATAGTAGCATGTTCCACACATCTCCTAGTGATTCAAGCGCTAGTTTCATCAATACCATTTAGCATGCTTGCTTATCAGTTAGATTGACCTCTATTTCTTGTAAAGTGGTTGTGGCAGGAACAAGGGAATAATTTCTATGGATACTACGTTTGCGAGTCTATCCGCCACACGACCTGTGAGCGGGGCTACTCTGACGAACAATATGAAGTGCGTAAGCAATAATATTCACAATTTTATTTTATTACCATCATTTGTGTCGACTTTCATTTATTCATATATATATGTATTGACCCCCTTCTTCAAATTAGATCTTTCGGATGCGGGATGAACTCCTAGCACCAGATCGTATGCGAGCAATTCAAGAGGAATTGGCGGCATTCTTCCTTGACCACGTGATCGCTGAAAACGGAGAATACTATGTGGACCCTGTGTTCTTACAATTTAATTAGGAGATTATATTGTAAGAGATAATTATTGTATATATGTAGCCGGTAGTGTCAGATAGATATACAAGAACTTGTTGTTCGACCAATCTCTCGGAGAAGGAGAGGTGGTCGATATCACTTCTCTCTGTATGCATATGTTCATGACAATCTTCTGTTTCCTTCATTTGCTTACTAGCTAGTGTGTCTAGTCCTCTCCATACGTATATAGTACGTAGCGTCGACCAAGCACGGAGATAAGAGAGGACACTTCTCTCTATTAATTAGCTAGCTAACACAATATATGAAACACCTAAATTAACCCCCCAACCCCCCCCCCTTAAAAAAACAAAAACCCCAGCCCCTGAAATGCTGACGCGTGGATGCCTATTGGTCTCGGTTGGTGACACCAACCGGGACAAAAGGCCCTGCCTATTGGTCCCGGTTGGTGTCACCAACCGGGACCAAAGGCCCCCCTGCCTGGGCTGGCAGCAGCGGCCACGTGGAGGACCTTCTGTCCCGGTTCGTGTAAGAACCGGGACTAAAGGGTTAGGGCTTTAGTAACGACCCTTTAGTCCTGGTTCAAAAACCGGGACAAAAGGCCCTTACCTACCGGGGTAAAAGCCCCTTTTTCTACTAGTGATATAAGATCTCTTACAATATAATCCCCTAATTATATATGAACTCAGGTCCACATGGTATTCTCTATCTTTATCGATCACGTGGTCAAGAAAGAATGCCGCCAATTCCTCTTGAATTGCTCGCATGCGATCTGGTGCTAGGAGTTCATCCCGCATCCGAAACATCTAATTTGAAGAAGGGGGTCAATACATATATATGAATGAATGAAACTCAACACAAATGATGGTAATAAAATAAAATTGTGAATATTATTGCTTACGCACTTCATATTGTTTTTTAGAGTAGCCCCGCTCACAGGTCGTGTGGTGGATGGACTCGCAAACATAGTATCCACAGTAATTATTCCCGGCTTCCTGCCACAACCACTTTACAAGAAATAGAGGTCAATCAAACTGATAAGCAAGCATGCTAAATGGTATTGATGAAACTAGCGCTTTAATCACTAGGAGATGCGCGAAACATGCTAGTAGTACTTACTTTCGGGTGTTTAAATTGCAGCTTCTTCGGCAGTCCCGGAGCTTTTGAGGTGAATTTTGTCCAAACCCTGCCAGACAAAGAAAACAATTACTTGATATCAGGAAATGAACAAATTTGCCGATATGGTGCGATAATGATCAATTTAACTTACTTCCTGAGCATTTCAGTCAAGTCCGCATACTCCTGGGGATCTTTTCGTCTCGTGTCTAAGACGGTTACTAGTCCCTGCTCAAGCTTAATCTCTAGTAGAATATAGTGGAACCTGCGCACGCATGCATAACTCATCAATTACATTACTATAACCTAGACTAATAAGGGAAACTGAATATGCACAAGACAGTAACACTCACTTGAAGTTGTAAGGAAAGAGTATTATAGCTTTGTTTTGATTTAATACCAACGATCGTAGCAATTTGGCCTCGGTCTCTTTGGCCTTAAATTCAACCGTATATGCATCTATGAGATTTGTGTTAATGAACCCAATATCACCGATTTGTCTTTTCTTCAGTTCGGCGATCTTCAATCTGCATAACATAGTGAGGATAATTATATATACATGCAATGAAAGAGCTGACCTATATATAGAGACTTAATGACAGAAGTAGTACTTACAGACAGTAGCAAGTGACCGTTAATTTATCGAGGGCCTGTTGATTGAAAAACTGGAAGAACTCCTCAAATGGAATATTCAACAGATCAATTCCAACGAGGTCATGCTCCTCTTTAACTCTCAGCGTCAAAATATTCATCCCCCCAGACTCTCTGCAGCTTTTCATGTACCAATCATGGAATCTTC
Source organism: Triticum aestivum (assembly GCF_018294505.1). Taxonomy (NCBI): domain Eukaryota; kingdom Viridiplantae; phylum Streptophyta; class Magnoliopsida; order Poales; family Poaceae; genus Triticum; species Triticum aestivum. The sequence goes on from NC_057802.1 coordinate 28,152,365, forward strand.
GCATCATCGTTGTTAGAGATCTTTCATCTTTGATGAGAGGCTTCCCGTAATGGTATCTGTTTTCGTCCACCTCCAAGAAATCATAATGTACATTGTCGGGCAGGTAATCTCCAAGATTGGTATAACCGGGCACCATCCTCGGATGATTAGCGACGATATCGCTAGACACCTTGAGCGGGGGCCACGATTGGTTCGCTTGTTCACCGAGCTGGGCAATTTTTTTCCTAGCTCGTCGCTCTGCTAACCTTTGATCACTGATAGTACTTCCCGACCGCTCCGCTTCGATAAATGACCTTTCAATAATGCGCTCATAGTTGCCTTTCGGCGGAGACTTTGGTGGTTTCTTCAGGGCATCCACAGTGCGCTTCGCTTTCACCGGATCTATCTTCTCCTCCGGAGGTGGATGTTTCTTTGCTTTCACCCCTTCAAAGAAGTCCCTCACTTCGGCTTGCACGATCTTCGTGTTTTCCTCCATGGTCCTCTCGTATGGTAACTTCTCTAGAGGCTTGAGAGATGGACCGAATCTGTATTGCCTCCCGCCTCTGGATGTACTGCTAGACGCTGGCCGAGCAGACGGAGCGGCTGCGGCTGTCTTCTTTCCTTGCTTATGAGGCGGAGGAGAGGGACTACGACGCGCCGGAGTAGCCGGAACGGCAGCGGGTCTCTTCCGCCCTTGCTGACGAGGCGGGGAAGGAGGAGGCTGGCTGCTCGGGCGCGCCGGCGCAGGCGGAGAAGGAGGCGGAGTGCCGCCACGCACCGGAGAAGGAAGCTGAGTGCCCTGATCACTCGTCGAAGGTGGAGGCGGAGTGCCCTGACTCGTCGGAGGAGGAGGAGGCGTCCAGTTCGGAAGGTTGATGAGGTCCTTCTGCCACAGGCATGGAGTCTTCAGAGCAGAACCCAGCTAAGTCTCCCCTTCACCGGTAGGGTGGTCAAGCTCGAGGTCCTCAAATCCCTCCATTATTTCGTCCACCGTCACCCTAGCATATCCTTGTGGAATTGGACGGCAGTGAAAATTTGCGTCGGGTTCAGGAGGTCGAACAGAGCCGACAGCCGCCTTGACTTTGAAGTTCTGCCATTACGTCATAAGGTGGCAATGTTGAGACTCCGTGATAGCATCCACGGGGTAGCTAGCAGGAGCCATGAAGACAGGCTCCAGCTGAAGCAGCTCGGTGGAAGCCACGCTAATTCTCCGCTGAGATGGTGGGGTAGCTACGGGGGTAGCTTCGGCAGGTCGCTTGCTGCAATCTGCTTCTCATTCCTCTATCGCTTGTACCCTTGCGTGCAGCGCCTGCAGTTGGGTCTGCTCCACTTTCTTCCTCCTCTCCTAGCATTTGTAACCGCCTGCGTCCGGAAACCCAGCCTTCCACGGAACGGAGCCTGGCATGCCTCGTGTCCGTCCAGGGTGCTCAGGATTCCCGAGGGCCATTGTGAGCTCATCGTTCTGTCTGTCTGGAATGAACGTCCCTTGCTGCGCTGCATCATATAGTGATGAAGCTTCGTGACGGGTATTCGCAGTAGCTCGTTCGTCCAAACGCACTTCCCTGATACAGGGTCCAAGGTTCCACCAACCCTGAAGAACCAAGTCCGGCAACGGTCTGGCCAGTTCAATGTCTCTGGTTCGACCCCTTTATCAACCAGGTCATTCTCAGCCTTGGCCCACAACGGCTGGGCTTGGAGGTAGACACCTGACCCCGTGCGATGGTGAAGCTTCTTCTTCGCAGCATTTTTCTTGTTTGTCGCTGACATCGACTTACTCTTGTCCGATGTCTTGTGGGCCACAAATGCGGGCCAGTGATCTCTGATCTTCTCATATCGGCCAATGAATTCTGGCGTCTTTTCTTTGTCGACAAACAATGTTTTCAGCTCATTCTTCCAACTCCTGAATAGTTCTGCCATATTTTAAAGAGCATGAGACTTGATCAATTGCTCTTTAACTGGCTTCTCCAGATCCTCCTCTGGTGGTTGACAGGTCCATTTCGCATCATGCTTTTATATCGATATTTATTGCATTATGGGCTATTATTACACGTTATGTCACAATACTTATGCCTATTCTCTGTTATTTTACAAGGTTTACATGAAGAGGGAGAATGCCGGCAGCTGGAATTCTGGGCTGGAAATGGAGCAAATATTAGAGACCTATTCTGCACAACTCCAAAAGTCCTGAAACTTCACGGAAGTCATTTTTGGAATTTATAAAAAATACTGAATGAAGAAAATACCAGAGGGGGTCCACACCCTGGCCACGGGGGTGGGGGCGCGCCCTAACCCCCTGGGCGTGCCCCCCTGCCTCGTGGGCCCCCTGGCAGGCCTCCGGTGCCCATCTTCTGCTATATGAAGTATTTTACCCTGGAAAAAATGTTAAGCAAGCTTTCGGGAAGAAACTCCGCCGCCACGAGGCGGAACCTTGGTGGAACCAATCTAGGGCTCCAGCAGAGCTATTCTGCCAGGGAAACTTCCCTCCGGGAGGGGGAAATCATCGCCATCGTCATCACCAACAATCCTCTCATCGGGAGGGGGTCAATCTCCATCAAAATCTTCACCAGCACCATCTCCTCTCAAAACCTAGTTCATCTCTTGTATCCAATCTTTGTCCCAAAGCCTCAGATTGGTACCTGTAGGTTGCTAGTAGTGTTGATTACTCCTTGTAGTCGATGCTAGTTGGTTTATTTGGTGGAAGATCATATGTTCAGATCCTATATGCATATTAATACCCCTCTGATTATGAACATGAATATGCTTTGTGAGTAGTTACGTTTGTTCATGAGGACATGGGAGAAGTCTTGCTATAAGTAGTCATGTGAATTTGGTATTCGTTCGATATTTTGATAAGATGTATGTTGTCTTTCCTCAAGTGGTGTTATGTGAACGTCGACTACATGACACTTCACCATTGTTTGGGCCTAGAGGAAGGCATTGGGAAGTAATAAGTAGATGATGGGTTGCTAGAGTGACAGAAGCTTAAACCCTAGTTTATGAGTTGCTTCGTAAGGGGCTGATTTGGATCCATATGTTTCATGCTATGGTTAGGTTTACCTTAATACTTCTTTTGTAGTTGAGGATGCTTGCAATAGGGGTTAATCATAAGTGGGATGCTTGTCCAAGTAAGGACAGCACCCAAGCACCAATCCACCCACGTATCAAATTATCAAAGTACCGAACGCGAATCATATGAGCGTGATGAAAACTAGCTTGACGATAATTCCAATGTGTCCTCGGGAGCGCTTTTCTCTATATAAGAGTTTGTCCAGGCTTGTCCTTTGCTACAAAAAGTATTGGGCCATCTTGCTGCACTTTATTTACTTTCATTACTTGTTACCCGTTAGAAATTACCTTATCACAAAACTATCTGTTACTGATAATTTCAGTGCTTGCAGAGAATACCTTGATGAAAACCGCTTATCATTTCCTTCTGCTCCTCGTTGGGTTCGACACTCTTACTTATCAAAAGGACTACGATAGTTCCCCTATACTTGTGGGTCATCAAGACTCTTTTCTGGCGCCATTGCCGGGGAGTGAAGCGCCTTTGGTAGGTGGAATTTGGTAAGGAAAAAATTATATAGTGTGCTGAAATTTACTGTCACTTGTTACTATGGAACATAATCCTTTGAGGGGTTTGTTCGGGGTATCTTCACCCCGACCAGTAGAGCAAATAGTTGCTCCTCAACCTACTGAACCTACTGAAAATGTTTACTTTGAAATTCCTTTGGGTATGTGTGACACCCAAGTTTTTATTTGGAATTTTCAAAAGATTTTATTTGACTTGAAGGGAGTGATTTAAAAAAAAATTCTTCAAGAGAACTCTCACTCTCAAATATTTTTTTTCTTTATGGCAAAAGTTTTGTTTGGATCCACCCAAGATCCTCCTTTGGTCTTGGAGGTTCTTGCTTTTCATTGGACTCAAGACAAAATGTTTTTCATTTGAGAAAATAACCTTTGAAATATTTTTGAGAATGCACTATGGCTTTTGGAAAGTCCTTTGCCACTTTCAACTATTCCTTCTTGCCATGGCATAAGTGCAAATCCTCTCTCCTGACCTTTCCCTCACCTCTGGATCATGATTTGCATCAAATCCAGCAAGTTGAACCTCCCCATGTATTTATTTTCCATTCAAATTCTATTCAAATATTTTCTGCCTTCTATTCTACCTCTTGGAGATTTACAAAGGAACTCCATTTTCTGTTTGGACTTTTACCACCAAACTTCTTTCCCCTCCTAGTCCTTTGAACCCTCAACCTAGAACCATGAAGATCCACTGGTCTCCAGTTCAAAATTTTCAAACTACATCAGCTGCAAGTTTGGACCAGATTTGGCAAATTTGGTGAAATTCATTCAAAACCTTCTCCAAAAATTCCAAGTAAATTCATGCAGCCTCTGGGTGCATTGAGTGACCAGCTCACCAAGTTACAACTCCAGCAAAATTCATCTCTTTACCAAAACCTACTGTCGAACACCTGCAGTGCATGGTCTTTGTCAAATTCAGTAAGTTCAGAGATTCAGTCAAGTGGCGGCTGTCGTTTTCTTCAAGAAACGGGCATCGATCTCGCCAGTGCCATCGCGTCGCCTTGCTCCTCGTCCTCGCCCACTTGTTCCTGCACCGCACGAGTGCCTGGCATCTTGCGGGCGTCGGCGACGAGCAGCAGAAGGTGCGTCGCCCCGTGACCGACGCCGGCGGCGGCTTTGCGGGCGCCAGCGGGAGACACGGCGCCGCCGACTCCACCCAGCACCGCCCAAACCACCGGAGACCACCGCGTGGCCGTCCACTCCCCCGAATGCGCTGCCGCTCTCGTCGTGAACCGCAGGGCGCGGAGCGCGCTCTCTGCCGCCGTTGAGCCCGTGCGGTCACCTCACCATGGGCAGACGCCATTACGCCAGGGCCAGCTCCGTTTAGCTGCAAAACGAGTCCCGTAACATCCACTGATGCTGCCCGACCGCTCAAACCCTCTGCCAACCCACTGCTCCGCCGTAATCGCTTGCCGGAGATTCTCCGTTCACGGCCATCCCGTCGATCTGCCTATAAATAGGGGTCCTGAGCTTCAACTCGAGCACCCACCAGCCCTGCACTTCCCCTAGAGCACGCCTAGCCACTGGAAGAGCCCCGAGGAGGTCTCCTTCCTTGGCTCCGGCCGCCGCGACCCGCCACGGGATCCAGCCCGATTCACCCCCGTGTGTGCTCCTCCGCCTCCATTCTCTTGCCAGTAGCTTCACCTTGCATCCCTCGTTCTGACCCGCACTTCAATTTGAAGCTTGCAGCCCTCCACCGGAGTTCCCCAACCTCACCCGAACCGCCGTCCGCCGGAGATAGTGTCGCCGTCGAAGTGGTGCTCCCCGTTGGACGAGTCCACCACCCACCGACGCGGAAGAAGACACTGAAGCAATTGGTACCCTCCGTTTCTCCTAACTCGCCGTGGTTCGACGCCGGCGTCCATCGCCGTCTTCGGGCGCCGGCGAGCTTTCAAACCTGACATGCGGGCCCCGCGTGTCAGCCTCTGTTTTATTTCCCCGAACCGTTTTCTGTTGACGCCTTCGGGCAAAGTACGTCTTCTCTCTTGCGCTTGCGCATTTCCAAACGAACCGTTTTCTGTTTTCTCAGTTAAAACCCTGGAACTTTTCTGTTTCATTACAGAAAGGTCCCTGGACAGAAACCTTTATAACTTTTTAATAAAAAGGTATTTTTGAGTGATTCTTTTTTTGACATTCTTAAAATTTTGTCTAGTTTTTTATGGGATTTTTTGGGAAATATTTGGCAAAGTTTCTGTGCATGTGTTGGTTTTCACGTTAGTACCCGTTTCGTGATTGCCGTAGGTTCCGGGAGAGGTGACGGAGCCGCGAACTTCGCCGAGCTAGATTCCGACTTCTCCGAACCAGGCAAGCATGTTTGAACATTTGATATGGCAGATGTTTTGCATGTTCATGTGAAAGTTTGTGTGTGGCATATGAGTGTCGGTAAATATCTCGTTGCTTGTAAGGCAACGACCCGGTTGTTCCGAAGTTGCGATGACCTCTGATGAGAGGTGGCCTAATCATGTAGTGACATGAAGGGCAGCAAGGTGGTACTGTTGTAGCATGCCAGCCTTGTGTCATCCGACTTTCTTCGACGTTAACGTGGCTGGAGCCACGTTATCTATCTTTTCCCACATGTTCCAAAGTTGCGATGACCTCTGATGAGAGGTGGCCAAATCATGTGGTGACATGAAGGGCAGCAAGGTGGTACTGTTGTAGCATGCCAGCCTTGTGTCATCCGACTTTTCCGACGTTAACATGGTTGGAGCCGTGTTATCGTCCCTTCCCCTTTCCGTGCTACCACATGTCTCATTGCCAGGATACGGTTTAGTAAGTTGGTAACCTCTTTCCGTGTACACACCAAACAGAGAGGCCGGGATGATGGTACCTTGGCCCAGGATTAAAGCCAGTCATTCGGTCAGGGGGCATGGGTGTTTCCGGTTGGGACCGAGAGGGGGGGCACCCCCTTATAGCGCGCGTATAGAAATTTGATCCCATGCTACGCGAGGTTGTAGCCTCCCCGACTCAAGGTTTTTCTTGAATGTTGCCGAGGGTGATCCCTGGCTTCGGATGGTTGAATTGGGTGTGTACTGGTTAGACGTGTTCCTTCCAGAACACCGTCGACGGAACTAGTCCCCGTGACTACTGAAATCCGTTGGCTGTGGTTAAGTACAAACTCTGCAGAGTCAATTCTTTCCAAATCATCGTATCCATGATCAGTAGTGTATACATTATATCCATATCTATCCATGTGAAAAACTTGTCCCCGGTGAACAAGCTCAAGTGGTAAAATCTCAGGTTTTATTGTTATTCCAGTGGATGGACAAGCTTTATTTTGTGTCTCATGCTTGTGATAATTTATGTCTCCGAGCTGTTGTAATAATGAAATGTGATATAAGCCCTTTAGCTGACGTCGCGCAGACGTCCGACTGTGGCGTGTACTCGTTTCTCACTTTCGATATAAGCCCTTTATGTGATGTCGCTCAGACGTCCGACTGCGGCATGCACTGTCTTTACTTTCTGTTATAAGCCCTTTATGTGGTGTCGCCCCGACGCCCGACTGTGGCATTATTATTCCGCATTTTCCGCTCGAGGAGTCTTTCAGACACTCATTTGGCACCTGTATTATTATTCCGCATTTTCCTCTAGAGGAGTCTTTCAGACACTCATTTGGCACCTGTATTATTATTCCGCATTTTCCGCTCGAGGAGTCTTTCAGACACTCGTTTGGCACCTGTATTATTATTCCGCATTTTCCTCTCGAGGAGTCTTTCAGACACTCGTTTGGCACCAGTATTACTATTCGGCAGTTTCCGCTCGAGGCGTCATTCAGACCCTCGCTTGGCACCCAGTATTTACTATCTCTATGTCTGATCGCACTGGTTAACTTATTCATGTGTTTCATGTTTGCATTTGTTATACCTTATGTCCGAACTGTCTTGCGAGTACTTTCATAGTACTCACCTGGCTTGTTGATTTGGCCAGATGTTGACGAAGGCGATCTCTTGGATGAAGAGTTTGATAGCGCGTCCGATGCCTAGAGGAGTCCCAGTCAGTCCTGCGCGATCCCGGATCTTTGGTCACTTGTATTGTATACGCTTCCGCCACCCGCAATAAGTCTTCTCGAGTCTCACTCCGACGCTCGAAGAGCTGTAGTCTTCTGGAGACATATCACTCGCCTCGCGGTGATATCTCCACCATCGTGATTATCGTGAGTTAGTAGTTTGCCACCCTATCCGCCGTATTGTTTTATCGGCGTGCATGTAATAAATTGTTGGGCAGTCTCTGCTCAACTTTGTATTATATTTAGTACTCCTGGTATTTTTTTTTATTCTGTGACCAATGTATTGTCTATCAGTGAGAAGGAATTCTTCCTCGCTGGTCCGTAACAGGGATTGGTTTCTCAATAATTATTTTATTGAAAAACCGGTCGTGACAAGCTTGGTATCAGAGCCAGGCTGACTGTAGGAAGCCACTAGGTGCGATCGCTAATCGGTTATTAGCGTCTTTAGTGCTTTTTCAGCATTTTGCAATTGTAGCTATTTTCTGTTGGTCATCATAAAATTTATGACATGACTACTCAGAATTTTTGCCTACTTTTGTAGATGGCTGGCAATAGCTGTGAGAATCGAGTGTTCACCAGCGTGCCCGAGGGGTTTGTCAAGCTCCTCGTCTCCATCACCAAGCTCGCGATCGGGCCAGCAGCTCGCCCGGAGTTTACCCTCTATCAGCACAAGCTCAGTGACGACGTGTCTATGCACCAGGCTGTGGTGCAGTTCAAGGGAGGACGTTCAGCTGCACGCCACTTCCGTTTTGTGGGAAGGGCCATGCCTACGGAGAGGCATGCCATGCAGATGGCTGCCCGGGAGGCGATAGCTCGCCTTCGGGACATCCTTCCTACGATGAAGACTCGTCGCTACCGCTACCTCCCATGCCATGTGCCTTACGCCAGCCACTATGCGTTCGCCTGCCATCGGGGAGAGCGAGATGAAGCCATCGAGATGGTTGTGGAGTATCTCAAGGCTCTGGAGGAGTCTTTCGACAACCTCGTAGACGATCTTGTGGCTGCCCGCCTGGACTTAGTCCGGGGCGGTCCTGCCAGCAGGAAGGAGCTTCTCCACACGGCGCCGCCTCTGACATTCGTCTCGTCTTCAGCCTCGTATGCACCGGCCGTTTTGGCCACTGCTCGCCGTCTGCCTACCACTGAGGAGTTCGACCGAGTCATCGCTCCTACTCCAGTCAGAGCCGCACCGCCTGCCGCACGCGCTCTACCGCCAGTCGCCCCCGCACCATCACCGCAGCGCAGCGTCGCACGCCAGGAGCCAGCTAGAGAGGAGGAGGTTGATTCTCCTGGACCGCTGAGCCTTGCCCTCGGCAAGGGGAAGGAGATCTTCACCATCTCCGACTGAGTGCACCGAGTAGCCGCGTGTTATGCCTGCTTGTTTGATGTGTTGCTTTTATCTGTACGCTAGTTTGTGTTGGTGTGTTTGCTGCCTTCCGAAGTAGTACGCTAGTTTTTAATAACATGTCAGGATTGTGTACGCACAACCTGAGTGCTGTATCTTGTGTTTGCTTTCGCATGTAAGATTTGTGTTAAGCACTTCTTCTCCGTGAAAATCATTTGTGTTTCTTGAAAACCTTGAAGCCTTTTTGATTATTGCCTTTGCAAGGGTTTTCCTGCGCTACACAGCTTTTCTCATGGGTTTTGCAAATGATACCCCAGACTGGAAAAATGTCTCGCCCTTGGACTCGCTCTATGCCCAATCAGCCAGAAGAGGTTTACGGAACACAGACCAGCAACAATTTCACTCAGGGTTAGTCCAACCAACAGGACAGCGAAGCGGCACTATCTCAAGTGTGCCGTCTCTTCGAGCAAAGCCAGCAACAGCACCAGGAGATGATGAACCATGTCATCAATATGGGAAACCACCGTGAACCCTATCAACCACATTCCAAGTTATCTGAGCTACAGAAGACTCGCCCCTCAACTTTTGCTCACACCGACAGGCCACTGGAAGCCGATGATTGGCTTCGCGAGATTGAAAGGAAACTGATTATCGCTCAATGCTCAGATCATGAGAAGGTGCTTTATGCACCACACTACCTTACTGGAGCAGCCGCAGCATGGTGGGAAAACTTCCTACACATGCACCCCAGGGAACACAACATCACCTGGGAAGAATTCAAGGAAGGCTTCCGTGGGGCACACATTCCCAGGAGCATCCTAAAGATCAAGAAGAGAGAGTTTGATGACCTGAAGCAAAGAGGCATGTCCGTCACAGAATACAACGGCCAGTTTACCCAACTGTCTCGTTATGCCTACGACGAGCACATGACAGAAAACAAGAAGATGGAAAAATTCCTGGACGGCCTGGCACCAGCATTAAGATGCCAGCTGATTGTACACACCTTTCCGGATTTTAAGACGCTAGTAGACAAGGCCATCACCCTGGAGAATGAGCGCCGTAGTCTCGAAGATATCCGCAAGCGGAAGAGGGACAAGACGACTCTTACCCGCAGCAACCGAGGCAAGACTGAGGTCCCAAGGACAGACACGAGGAGATCCACGACTACTGAGCCAAGACCCGTCGGACAATTTCATGCCAGAGACAAGGAGTTCACATACCGTCCAGGGGTCACCTGCTATGCTTGTGGTCAACAAGGGCATTATGCTAAACAGTGCCCGAAGCCAAGAGACTCGGCACCCAAGCCGAACAATGGTGGAAACAATCCAGCCCCCAAGCGCAACAACTTCAATCCCAGCAACAACCACAGGAAGGGTCACTTGAACCATGTGACCAGGGAAGAAGCGCAGAATGCCCCAGACATCATGCTCGGTACGTTCCCTATCAACACAGTACCTGCCACGGTTTTGTTTGATTCTGGAGCTTCCCATTCGTTCGTTTCGAAGAGTTTTGTTTCGCAACATGGTTTTCCGATACTCCCCTTGGAAAAATCTATGATCATCAAGTCCCCCGGAAATAAGCAAATTGCTCAGGGTTACTGCCAAGGAGTGGTCATTGAGGTCGAAGGACTACCATTCCACGCGAATCTCATCGTGTTGGAAAGTAAAGGACTGGATGTCATTTTAGGAATGGACTGGTTGACCACCAACAAAGGATTCATCGACTGTTTCAATCGGACAGTGATTCTCACTCACCATCACGGCAAGACTATAAGAGTTTCCGCTCAAGAAAGGCCACGATCACAGAAACCAAAACTGAACAAGATGGACATCGCAGAATTAAGAAAAGTGCCAGTGGTATGCGAGTTCCCTGATGTGTTCCCGGAAGAACTACCAGGCATGCCACCAGACCGAGAGATCGAATTCAGCATCGAACTAGCACCTGGCACCGCTCCCATTTATAAGAAGCCATATAGAATGGCACCCTCAGAATTGGTGGAGTTAAAGAAGCAGATAAAAGAATTATTGGACAAAGGATTTATTCGAGCCAGCTCCTCAGCTTGGGGTTCGCCTGTGTTGTTCGCCAAAAAAAAGGATGGGACTTTAAGGCTGTGCATAGACTATCGAGCCCTCAATATGGTCACCATCAAAAACAAATATCCGATGCCACGAATAAATGATTTGTTTGACCAGCTCGCACAGGCCAAGGTATTCTCGAAAATTGATTTGCGATCGGGATATCACCAATTGAAGGTACGGACGGAAGATATTCCCAAGACAGCTTTCACTTCCAGATATGGGTTATACAAGTTTACGGTGATGCCGTTTGGACTAACAAACGCCCCCGCATATTTCGTCCACCTCATGAACAAAGTATTCATGAAATTCATGGACAAATTTGTGGTGGTATTCATTGACGACATTCTGGTTTACTCAAGGACACCAGAAGAACATGCTGAGCACCTCAGAATTGTTTTGGGAGAATTGAGGAAACATCAGTTGTACGCCAAATTTAGCAAATGCGAATTTTGGCTAAGAAAAGTTGGTTTCTTGGGCCATATATTGAACCAAGAAGGCGTGGCCGTAGACCCAGAAAAGGTCAAGGCCATACTGGACTGGAAGCCATCCGCGAATGTTACAGATGTGCGGAGTTTCCTAGGAATGGCCGGATATTACAGGAGATTTATTGAAGGATTCTCCACTGTGGCAAAGCCTATGACCCAACTACTCAAGAAAGACAAGAAATTCGTATGGACGGAAGCATGTGAGCAGAGCTTCCAAGAACTCAAGAAAAAGCTGACAACCGCACCAGTCTTAACTGTGCCAGACATACACAAGAGTTTTGAAGTATATTGTGACGCGTCCCGAAAAGGTCTCGGATGTGTGCTAATGCAAGACGGCAAAGTTGTCGCATATGCCTCCAGGCAACTGCGAAAACACGAGGAAAATTACCCAACACATGACCTGGAGCTAGCAGCAGTTATACATGCACTCAAGGAGTGGAGGCACTTTCTGTTGGGAAATCGCTGTGAAATATATACAGACCATAAGAGCCTCAAATATATTTTCACACAGCCAGAGCTGAATTTACGCCAATGACGCTGGTTGGAACTGGTCAAGGACTATGACGTCGGTATTCACTACCACCCAGGGAAGGCAAATGTAGTGGCCGATGCCCTTAGTCGAAACCCCAGCCCGGACAGTGACGGTCAGCAAAGTTTGAGGCCTGAGTTTCAGCGAGAGTTCACTCGGCTCAACATGATGTTAGTCTCTGAGGGCACCATATCGAACCTGGAGATACAACCCACCCTAGTGGAACAAATCAAGAAGGCTCAACAGGGACATCCCAGTATCGAAGGCATAAAGAAGAAAATGAACCGTAGTAAGACTTCAGAATTCGTCACGGACAGTGAAGGAACATTATGGTACCGGGACAGGCTTTGCGTACCCAACATTGAGGAACTCAAGCAACAGATCTTGACGGAAAGCCACACCGCCCCATACTCGATCCATCCTGGAGGAACCAAAATGTACAAGGACATCCAGGAAAGATTTTGGTGGCACGGTATGAAAAGAGATATAGCCACATTCATTGCTTGTTGCGATTCATGTCAGCGCATCAAGGCCGAGCACCAAAAGCCAGCAGGGCTACTCCAGCCTAACAGGATACCGGAGTGGAAATGGGATGAAATCGGAATGGACTTCATTGTCGGATTACCCCGATCGCAACGCGGAAATGACGCCATATGGGTCATCACAGACCGACTAACCAAGGTTGCACACTTCATTCCCGTGAAGACTACCTACTCCACACAAAGACTGGCAAAACTCTATCTCTCCCGTATAGCTTGCTTGCACGGAGTCCCAAAGACTATAATATCTGACCGAGGCACCTAATTCGTCTCCAAATTTTGGGAACACCTACAACAAGCTCTGGGCACACAACTGGCTTTCAGTACAGCATACCACCCTCAGACAGATGGACAAACAGAACGTGTAAACCAAATCCTAGAGGATATGCTAAGAGCCTGTGTACTCACCTATGGATCCAGTTGGGAAGAGAGTTTACCCTATGCTGAATTTGCGTACAACAACAGTTACCAAGCCAGCTTGCAAATGGCACCCTTTGAAGCATTGTACGGACGGAGGTGTCGTACCCCATTGAATTGGTCAGAAACCGGTGACAGCCGTATCTTCGGCCCAGATATGCTTAAGGAGGCCGAGGAAAAAGTTAAACAAATCAGGGACAGGCTCAAGACAGCACAGAGCCGACAAAAGAGCTACTATGATCAGAAGCATCGTGAGGTCAGCTTTGAACCTGGTGATTCCGTATACCTCCGAGTATCTCCTATGAGGGGTCTGCAACGGTTCAAAATAAAGGGGAAACTAGCCCCAAGATTTATCGGACCATTTTGTATGAAGGCACGAAGAGGCACGGTAGCCTACCAACTAGACCTGCCCAAGGAGCTGTCAGACGTCCATGACGTATTCCACGTCTCGCAGTTGAGGAAATGTGTGAGTAACCCGGAGAAACATGTACCTCATGAGGACATTGATATGCAACCAGATCTCACCTACAGAGAAAGGCCAGTAAAGATTTTAGAGGAGTCTGAATGGAGGACCCGTCAGAAAACGACAAAATTCTTCAGGGTCCAGTGGAGCAACCACACTGAGGATGAAGCCACATGGGAAAGGGAAGATTTCCTCCGAGCAGAGTATCCATATCTATTTGAGGATCAGCAGAAATCTCGAGGATGAGATTTTTCCTAAGGGGGTAGGTGTTGTGACACCCAAGTTTTTATTTGGAATTTTCAAAAGATTTTATTTGACTTGAAGGGAGTGATTTAAAATATATTTTTCTTCAAGAGAACTCTCACTCTCAAATATTTTTTTCTTTATGGCAAAAGTTTTGTTTGGATCCACCCGAGATCCTCCTTTGGTCTTGGAGGTTCTTGCTTTTCATTGGACTCAAGACAAAATGTTTTTCATTTGAGAAAATAACCTTTGAAATATTTTTGAGAATGCACTATGGCTTTTGGAAAGTCCTTTGCCACTTTCAACTATTCCTTCTTGCCATGGCATAAGTGCAAATCCTCTCTCCTGACCTTTCCCTCACCTCTGGATCATGATTTGCATCAAATCCAGCAAGTTGAACCTCCCCATGTATTTATTTTCCATTCAAATTCTATTCAAATATTTTCTGCCTTCTATTCTACCTCTTGGAGATTTACAAAGGAACTCCATTTTCTGTTTGGACTTTTACCACCAAACTTCTTTCCCCTCCTAGTCCTTTGAACCCTCAACCTAGAACCATGAAGATCCACTGGTCTCCAGTTCAAAATTTTCAAACTACATCAGCTGCAAGTTTGGACCAGATTTGGCAAATTTGGTGAAATTCATTCAAAACCTTCTCCAAAAATTCCAAGTAAATTCATGCAGCCTCTGGGTGCATTGAGTGACCAGCTCACCAAGTTACAACTCCAGCAAAATTCATCTCTTTACCAAAACCTACTGTCGAACACCTGCAGTGCATGGTCTTTGTCAAATTCAGTAAGTTCAGAGATTCAGTCAAGTGGCGGCTGTCGTTTTCTTCAGAAACGGGCATCGATCTCGCCAGTGCCATCGCGTCGCCTTGCTCCTCGTCCTCGCCCACTTGTTCCTGCACCGCACGAGTGCCTGGCATCTTGCGGGCGTCGGCGATGAGCAGCAGAAGGTGCGCCGCCCCGTGACCGACGCCGGCGGCGGCTTTGCGGGCGCCAGCGGGAGACACGGCGCCGCCGACTCCACCCAGCACCGCCCAAACCACCGGAGACCACCGCGTGGCCGTCCACTCCCCCGAATGCGTTGCCGCTCTCGTCGTGAACCGCAGGGCGCGGAGCGCGCTCTCTACCGCCGTTGAGCCCGTGCGGTCACCTCACCATGGGCAGACGCCATTACGCCAGGGCCAGCTCCGTTTAGCTGCAAAACGAGTCCCGTAACATCCACTGATGCTGCCCGACCGCTCAAACCCTCTGCCAACCCACTGCTCCGCCGTAATCGCTTGCCGGAGATTCTCCGTTCACGGCCATCCCGTCGATCTGCCTATAAATAGGGGTCCCGAGCTTCAACTCGAGCACCCACCAGCCCTGCACTTCCCCTAGAGCACGCCTAGCCACTGGAAGAGCCCCGAGGAGGTCTCCTTCCTTGGCTCCGGCCGCCGCGACCCGCCACGGGATCCAGCCCGATTCACCCCCGTGTGTGCTCCTCCGCCTCCATTCTCTTGCCAGTAGCTTCACCTTGCATCCCTCGTTCTGACCCGCACTTCAATTTGAAGCTTGCAGCCCTCCACCGGAGTTCCCCAACCTCACCCGAACCGCCGTCCGCCGGAGATAGTGTCGCCGTCGAAGTGGTGCTCCCCGTTGGACGAGTCCACCACCCACCGACGCGGAAGAAGACACTGAAGCTCTTGGTACCCTCCGTTTCTCCTAACTCGCCGTGGTTCGACGCCGGCGTCCATCGCCGTCTTCGGGCGCCGGCGAGCTTTCAAACCTGACATGCGGGCCCCGCGTGTCAGCCTCTGTTTTATTTCCCCGAACCGTTTTCTGTTGACGCCTTCGGGCAAAGTACGTCTTCTCTCTTGCGCTTGCGCATTTCCAAACGAACCGTTTTCTGTTTTCTCAGTTAAAACCCTGGAACTTTTCTGTTTCATTACAGAAAGGTCCCTGGACAGAAACCTTTATAACTTTTTAATAAAAAGGTATTTTTGAGTGATTCTTTTTCTGACATTCTTAAAATTTTGTCTAGTTTTTTATGGGATTTATTTGGGAAATATTTGGCAAAGTTTCTGTGCATGTGTTGGTTTTCACGTTAGTACCCGTTTCGTGATTGCCGTAGGTTCCGGGAGAGGTGACGGAGCCGCGAACTTCGCCGAGCTAGATTCCGACTTCTCCGAACCAGGCAAGCATGTTTGAACATTTGATATGGCAGATGTTTTGCATGTTCATGTGAAAGTTTGTGTGTGGCATATGAGTGTCGGTAAATATCTCGTTGCTTGTAAGGCAACGACCCGGTTGTTCCGAAGTTGCGATGACCTCTGATGAGAGGTGGCCTAATCATGTAGTGACATGAAGGGCAGCAAGGTGGTACTGTTGTAGCATGCCAGCCTTGTGTCATTCGACTTTCTTCGACGTTAACGTGGCTGGAGCCACGTTATCTATCTTTTCCCACATGTTCCAAAGTTGCGATGACCTCTGATGAGAGGTGGCCAAATCATGTGGTGACATGAAGGGCAGCAAGGTGGTACTGTTGTAGCATGCCAGCCTTGTGTCATCCGACTTTTCCGACGTTAACATGGTTGGAGCCGTGTTATCGTCCCTTCCCCTTTCCGTGCTACCACATGTCTCATTGCCAGGATACGGTTTAGTAAGTTGGTAACCTCTTTCCGTGTACACACCAAACAGAGAGGCCGGGATGATGGTACCTTGGCCCAGGATTAAAGCCAGTCATTCGGTCAGGGGGCATGGGTGTTTCCGGTTGGGACCGAGAGGGGGGGCACCCCCTTATAGCGCGCGTATAGAAATTTGATCCCATGCTACGCGAGGTTGTAGCCTCCCCGACTCAAGGTTTTTCTTGAATGTTGCCGAGGGTGATCCCTGGCTTCGGATGGTTGAATTGGGTGTGTACTGGTTAGACGTGTTCCTTCCAGAACACCGTAGACGGAACTAGTCCCCATGACTACTGAAATCCGTTAGCTGTGGTTAAGTACAAACTCTGCAGAGTCAATTCTTTCCAAATCATCGTATCCATGATCAGTAGTGTATACATTATATCCATATCTATCCATGTGAAAAACTTGTCCTCGGTGAACAAGCTCAAGTGGTAAAATCTCAGGTTTTATTGGTATTCCAGTGGATGGACAAGCTTTATTTTGTGTCTCATGCTTGTGATAATTGATGTCTCCGAGCTGTTGTAATAATGAAATGTGATATAAGCCCTTTAGCTGACGTCGCGCAGACGTCCGACTGTGGCGTGTACTCGTTTCTCACTTTCGATATAAGCCCTTTATGTGATGTCGCTCAGACGTCCGACTGCGGCATGCACTGTCTTTACTTTCTGTTATAAGCCCTTTATGTGGTGTCGCCCCGACGCCCGACTGTGGCATTATTATTCCGCATTTTCTGCTCGAGGAGTCTTTCAGACACTCGTTTGGCACCTGTATTATTATTCCGCATTTTCCTCTCGAGGAGTCTTTCAGACACTCGTTTGGCACCTGTATTATTATTCCGCATTTTCCGCTCGAGGAGTCTTTCAGACACTCGTTTGGCACCTGTATTATTATTCCGCATTTTCCTCTCGAGGAGTCTTTCAGACACTCGTTTGGCACCAGTATTACTATTCGGCAGTTTCTGCTCGAGGCGTCATTCAGACCCTCGCTTGGCACCCAGTATTTACTATCTCTATGTCTGATCGCACTGGTTAACTTATTCATGTGTTTCATGTTTGCATTTGTTATACCTTATGTCCGAACTGTCTTGCGAGTACTTTCATAGTACTCACCTGGCTTGTTGATTTGGCCAGATGTTGACGAAGGCGATCTCTTGGATGAAGAGTTTGATAGCGCGTCCGATGCCTAGAGGAGTCCCAGTCAGTCCTGCGCGATCCCGGATCTTTGGTCACTTGTATTGTATACGCTTCCGCCACCCGCAATAAGTCTTCTCGAGTCTCACTCCGACGCTCGAAGAGCTGTAGTCTTCTGGAGACATATCACTCGCCTCGCGGTGATATCTCCACCATCGTCATTATCGTGAGTTAGTAGTTTGCCACCCTATCCGCCGTATTGTTTTATCGGCGTGCATGTAATAAATTGTTGGGCAGTCTCTGCTCAACTTTGTATTATATTTAGTACTCCTGGTATTTTTTTTTCTTCTGTGACCAATGTATTGTCTATCAGTAAGAAGGAATTCTTCCTCGCTGGTCCGTAACAGGGATTGGTTTCTCAATAATTATTTTATTGAAAAACCGGTCGTGACAGTATGATAGAGAAACTACTAGCTAATCCTTTTGCAGGAGATGGAACATTGCATCCCGACTTACACTTAATCTATGTGGATGAAGTTTGTGGATTATTTAAGCTTGCAGGTATGCCCGATGATGTTATCAAGAAGAAGGTCTTCCCTTTATCTTTGAAGGGAGAGGCATTGACATGGTATAGGCTATGTGATGATATGGGATCATTGAACTACAAACGATTGAAATTGGAATTTCATCAGAAGTTTTATCCTATGCATCTTGTTCATCGTGATCGTAATTATATATATAATTTTTGGCCACGCGAAGGAGAAATCATCGCTCAAGCTTGGGGGAGGCTTAAGTCAATGTCATATTCATGCCCCAATCATGAGCTCTTAAGAGAAATGATTATTCAAAAAATTTATGCTCGGCTCTCTCTCAATAATCGCTCCATGCTCGATACTTCCTGTACTGGCTCTTTTATGATGAAGACTATTGAATTCAAATGGGATTTATTGGAAAGAATTGAACGCAACTCTGAAGATTGGGACCTCGACGAAGGTAAGGAGTCAGGTATAACACCTAAGTTTGATTGTGTTAAATCTTTTATGGATACCGATGTTTTCCGTGAATTTAGCACTCAATATGGACTTGACTCTGAGATAGTAGCTTCTTTCTGTGAATCATTTGCTACTCATGTTGATCTCCCTAAGGAGAAGTGGTTTAAATATAATCCTCCCATTAAAGTAAAAGTAGTTGCACCTATTAAAGTTGAAGAAAAGACTATCACTTATAATGATCCTATTGTTCCTACTGCTTATGTTGAGAAACCACCTTTCCCTGTTAGAATAAAGGATCATGCTAAAGCTTCAACTGTAGTCAACAAAAGTAATATTAGGACACACAAACCCCCTGAGCAAGTTAAAGTTGAACCTAAAATTGCTATGGTTAAAGATCTATTGGCTGATAATATCGATGGGCATGTTATTTACTTCTGTGATGAGATTGCTAGAATTGCTAAACCTAGTGCTAAAGATAAACATAGACCTGTGGTAGGCATGCCTGTTATTTCTAATAAAATAGGAGATCATTGTTATCATGGCTTGTGTGATATGGGTGCTAGTGCTAGTGCAATACCTCATTCTTTATACGAAGAAATTATTCATGATATTGCACCTGCTGAGATAGAAGATATCGATGTTACCATTAAGCTTGCCAATAGAGATACTATTTCACCGATTGGGATTGTTAGAGATGTTGAAGTCTTGTGTGGGAAGGTTAAATATCCTGCTGATTTTCTTGTTCTTGGTTCCCCACAAGATCGCTTTTGTCCCATTATATTTGGTAGACCACTAGTAGGAAAAGGGGCTTTTACCCCGGTCTGTAAGGGCCTTTTGTCCCAGTTTTCGAACCGGGACTAAAGGGTCGTTACTAAAGCCCTAACCCTTTAGTCCCGGTTCTTACACGAACCAGGATAGAAGGTCCTCCACGTGGCCGCTGCTGCCAGCCCAGGCAGGGGGGCCTTTGGTCCCGGTTGGTGCCACCAACCGGGACCAATAGGCAGGGCCTTTTGTCCCGGTTGGTGTTACCAACCGGGACCAATAGGCATCCACGCATCAGCATTTCAGGGGCTGGGGTTTTTTTTTGAAGGGGGGGGGTTGGGGGTTTTGGGGGGTTAATTTAGGTGTTTCATATATTGTGTTAGCTAGCTAATTAATAGAGAGAAGTGTCCTCTCTTATCTCCGTGCTTGGTCGACGCTACGTACTATATACGTATGGAGAGGACTAGACACGCTAGCTAGTAAGCAAATGAAGGAAACAGAAGATCGTCATGAACATATGGATATAGAGAGAAGTGATATCGACCACCTCTCCTTCTCCGAGAGATTGGTCGAACAACAAGTTCTTGTATATCTATCTGACACTACCGGCTACATATATACAATAATTATCTCTTACAATATAATCTCCTAATTAAATTGTAAGAACACAGGGTCCACATAGTATTCTCCGTTTTCAGCGATCACGTGGTCAAGGAAGAATGCCGCCAATTCCTCTTGAATTGCTCGCATACGATCTGGTGCTAGGAGTTCATCCCGCATCCGAAAGATCTAATTTGAAGAAGGGGGTCAATACATATATATATGAATAAATGAAACTCGACACAAATGATGGTAATAAAATAAAATTGTGAATATTATTGCTTACGCACTTCATATTGTTCGTCAGAGTAGCCCCGCTCACAGGTCGTGTGGCGGATGGACTCGCAAACGTAGTATCCACAGTAATTATTCCCGGGTTCCTGCCACAACCACTTTACAAGAAATAGAGGTCAATAAAACTGATAAGCAAGCATGCTAAATGGTATTGATGAAACTAGCGCTTGAATCACTAGGAGATGCGCGGAACATGCTACTACCGTACTTACTTTCGGGTGTTTAAATTGCAGCTTCCTCGGCAGTCCCAGAGCTTTTGTGGTGAATTTTCTCCAAACCCTGCCAGACAAATAAAACAATTACTTGATATCAGGAAATGAACAAAGTTGCTGATATGGTGGATAATGATCGATTTAACTTACTTCTCGAGCATTTGAGTCATGTTCGCATAGTCCTGGGAATGTTTTCATCTCGAGTCTAAGACGGTTACTACTCCCTGCTCAAGCTTAATCTCTAGGAGAATATAGTGGAAGCTGCGCATGCATGCATAAGTCATCAATTACATTACCATAACCTGGAGTAATAAGGGAAACCGAATATGCACAAGACAGTAACACTCACTTGAAGTTGTAAGGAAAGAGTATTATATCTTTGTTTTGATTTAATACCAACAATCGTAGCAAGTTGGCCTCGGCTTCTTTGGGATGTTTTTCAACCGTAAATGCATCTATGAGATTTGTGTTAATGAACCCAATATCACCGATTTGTCTTTTCTTCAATTTGGCGATCTTCAATCTGCATAATATAGTGAGGATAATTATAAATACATGCAATGAAAGAGCTGACCTATATAGAGAGACTTAATGACAGAAGTACTACTACTTACAGACAGTAGCAAGTGATCGTTGTTTTATCGAGGGCCTTTTGATTGTAAAACTGGAAGAACTCCTCAAATGGAACATTCAGCAGTTCAATTCCAACGAGGTCATGCTCCGGTTTAACTCTCAGCGTCAAAGTATTCATCCCATCAGACTCTCTGCAGGTTTTCATGTACCAATCATGTAATCTTCACATCATCGTTGTTAGAGATCTTTCATCTTTGACGAGAGGCTTCCCGTAATGGTATTTGTGTTCGTCCACCTCCATGATTTCATAATGTACATCGTCGGGCAGGTAATCTCCAAGATTGCTATAACCGGCCACCATCCTCGGATCATTAGCGACGATGTCTTTTGATACCTTGAGCGGGGGGCACGATTGGTTCGCTTGTTCGCCGAGCTGGGCAATTTTTTCCCAGCTCGTCGTTCTTTTAACCTTTGATCACTGACAGTACTTCCCGACCGCTCCGCTTCGGCATATGTCTTTGCAAGAATGCCCTCATAGTTGCCTCTAGGCGGAGACTTTGGTGGTTTTGTCAGGGCAGCCAGAGTGCGCTTTGCTTTCACCGGATCTACCTTCTCCTCCGGAGGTGGATGTTTCTTTGCTTTCACCCCTTCAAAGAAGTTTGTCACTTCGGCTCGCACGATCTTCCTGGTTTCCTCCTCGGTCCTCTCTTATGGTAACTTCTCTGGAGTCTTCAGAGAAGGACCGAATCTGTATTGCCTCCCGCCTCTGGCAGCTGTACTGCTAGACGCCGGCAGAGCAGACGGAGCGGCTGCGGCTGTCTTCTTTCCTTGCTTACGAGGTGGAGGAGAAGGACTACGACGCGCTGGAGCAGCCGGAGCGGCGGCGGGTCTCTTCCGCCCTTGCTGATGAGGCGGAGAAGGAGGAGGCTGGCTGCTCTGGCGCGCCGGCGCAGGCGGAGAAGGAGGCAGAGTGCCGCCACGCGCCGGAGAACGAGGCTGAGTGCCCTGATCACTCGCCGGAGGAGGAGGCGGAGTGCCGCCACGCGCCGGAGAAGGAGGCTGAGTGCCCTGATCACTCGCCGGAGGAGGAGGCGGAGGAGGAGGCGGAGTGCCCTTACTCGCTGGAGCCGTCCAGTTCGGAAGGTTGATGAGCTCCTTCCACCATAGGCATGGAGTCTTCAGAGCAGAACCCAGCCGAGTCTCCCCTTCACCGGTAGGGTGGTCAAGCTGGAGGTCCTCAAATCCCTCCGTTATTTCATCCACCATCACCCTAGCATATCCTTCTGGAATCGGCCGGCAGTGGTAGGTTGCGCCGGGTTCAGGAGGTAAAACAGAGCCAACGGCCGCCTTAACTTTGAAGTTCTGCCATTGCGCCATAAGGTGGCAATGTTGAGACTCCGTGATAGCATCCACGGGGTAGCTAGCAGGAGCCGTCAAGACATGCTCCGGCTGAAGCAGCTCGGTGGAAGCCACGCTGCTTCTCCGCTGAGATGGCGGTGTAGCTTCGGGGGTAGTTTCGGCATGTCGATTGTCGTCTCGTTCCTCTAGCGCTTGAAACCTTTCGTGCAGCTTCTGAATTTGGATCTGCTCCACTTTTTTCCTCCTCTCCTGGCTTTTGTAACCGCCCGCGTCCGGAAAACCAGTCTTCCACGGAATGGAGCCTGGCGTGCCTCGTGTCCGTCCAGGGTGCTCAGGATTCCCGAGGGCCATTGTGAGCTCGTCGTTCTCTCTGTCTGGAACGAACGTCCCTTCCTGCGCTGCATCGATATATTGCTGAATCTTCTTGACTGGTATTCTCAAAATCTCGTTCGTCCAAATGCACCTCCCTGATACAGGGTCCAAGGTTCCGCCAGGCCCGAAGAACCAAGTCCGGCAACGGTCTGTCCAGTTCATTGTCTGTGGTTCGATCCCTTTTTCAAGCAGATCATTCTCAGCCTTGGCCCACTTAGGCCGGGCTTTGAGGTAGCCACCTGACCCCATGCGATGGTGAAGCTTCTTCTTCGCAGCATTCTTCTTGTTTGTCGTTGACATCTTCTTACTCTTTTCCGATGTCTTGTGGGCCACAAATGCGGGCCAGTGATCTCTGATCTTCTCATACCGGCCGATGAATTCTGGTGTCTCTTCTTTGTCGACAAACGTTTTCAGCTCATTCTTCCACCTCCTGAATAGGTTTGCCATCTTCTTAAGAGCATGAGACTTGATTAATTTCTCTTTAACTGGCTTCTCCGGATCCTCCTCTGGCGGTAGGGTGAAATTTAACTTCAGCTCAGTCCAAAGATCATCTTTTTGCATATCATTGACCACCTCAGGGTCTTCCTTCTTAGGCTTATACCATTGCTGGATGCTGATCGGGATCTTGTCCCTAACTAGAACCCCGCACTGAGCAGCAAATGCATCCTTTGTCCGAATGGGTTCAATTGGTTGGCCATCGCGCGCGATTGCTGTGATCTCAAACCTTTCATCCGAGCGCAACTTTCTCTTCGGGCCTCGTCTCTTTACCGAAGTTGTGCTCGATCCGGAGGGCTAGAAAAAAGAAGAAAGACGAGTGTTAATTAATATGTGTACATACCAAAACAATGAATGCATCAATTAGCTAGTCAACACAGGCTTAACTAATATATTTACCTGGCCGGACTCTGTTCGGTCACCGGAGCCGTCACCACAGGCTCCTTCTTGCACCAGCATTGGGTCACCGGAGCCATCATAATCATGTCTTTCCTCCTCCACTCTTCGATCACCGTAGCCTGCTTCTTCACCCTGTTCTTCCAGACCATCATTGTCGTTAAGATACAACGAGATATCACCTTCGGCTAAGATTATGTCCCCCAACACCTCTTCTGCTTGCTCGTCTCGTCCGTGCTCCATTGTTTCTGCAAATATTACAACATGGCAATTATTACACAAACATGACAGCAGGTGGATATATTAGTGCAAACGTAGACCTAGCTTATTCCGGGTTTAGCTTATTCCGGGTTTGGGGTGGCCTCGGCAACGTTTCAAGGGTAGGGGCGCGGCGGGAGGGGGTAGGAGACCGACATCATTTTTTTCTAGGGTTTGGGTGTCCTCGAGAGTTTTGGTCGAGCGAGAGGGCCGGGGGGTGCTCCCGTGCTATAAGTTATCACGGTCGAGAGGGGATATAAATATCGACCGTCCATCATGTCGAAGTTATCTGGGAGGGAGTTATATATATCGACAATGACGACATACATACATGGGAAAATAATGTTATCGGGGAGGGGGTATATCGACCCCCCCCCCCACGTGTTGAAGTTATCGGGAGGGGGTTATATCGACAACGATGACATACGTACATGGGAAAATAATATTATCGGGGAGGGGGTATATTCAACCCCCCCCCCCCTCGTGTTGAAGTTATCGGGAGTGGGGTATATCGACGACGACAGACCCGATAAAACATAAGAAAACGAAGAAGAAATAAAAAGAGGAGAAGAAGAAAAGGAATAGAGGAGAAGATCAAAGAAAAAAAAGAAGAAAAAAAGAGGAGATGAAGAAAGGAATAGAGGAGAGAAGAAGAAAAAATAGAATTTTTTCTATTTTTTCTTCTTCTCTTCTATTCCTTTCTTCTTCTCCTCTTCTTTTTCTTCTTTTTTCCTCTTCTTATTTATTTCTCCTCTTCTTCCTCTCCTCTTCTTCTCCTTTCTTCCTCTTCTTATTTTCCTTTTTCCTCTCATTCATAAAAAAATGTTCAAATAGAAAATTTCAAAAAAAAAGTAAAGGTTTTGCCTAATGCATTGTTCATATGAATATACAAACATTTGCATATTCTACAATAATTAATATCACCAAAAAAATCTATGAACAGAAAAAAATCCTAACTTTTCTAAAAATCTATCTTTTGCATATATACATGAACATATATATACACAGAGAACATATATACATACATATACTCATACATGAACATATCATCATATATATATAAAACAAGCATATATATGAAAAAAGGGCGCCGGCCGGACCAAGGTGAGGAGGACCGCGGGGTCGGCGGCGAGGATGGCGACGGGGCAGTGGGCGCGCGCTCGGGTAGGGGGCGACGGCGGCGAAGGGCGGGGCAGGGCGACGGCGACGACGGGGACGGGCCGGGGCGGCGCGCGTCGGGGCAGAGGCGCGGCTGACGGCGCCGCTGACAGCGAGGGCGCGGGCAACGGCGATGGCGACGACGGGCACGGGCGACGGCGACGGCGGTGGCGGCGGGCGGCGTCGGGGCAGCCTGGCGGGGTCGGGGCAGCGGGCGGCGTCGGCGTCATCGGGGCAAACTGCAGATGAACTCTGAAAATTTCCTAAGTGTTTGCTTATATAGCAAAGCCTTTAGTCCCGGTTCGTGGCACCAACCGGGACTAAAGGTAGGCATTAGTCCCGGTTGGTGCCACCAACCGGGACCAAAGGCCCCTTTTCAGCAGCGCAAAGGGCGGGAAGCGGCGGCCTTTGGTCCCGGTTGGTGGCACCAACCGGGACTAAAGGGGGGGCATTGGTCCCGGTTGGTGCCACGAACCGGTACCAATGCACTCCGTTAGTCCCGGTTGGTGGCACCAACCGGGACCAAAGGCCTCTTGCTGCCCACGTCGCGGCCAAAAGTTTAGTCCCACCTCGCTAGCCGAGGGGCGCCCGCACCAGTTTAAAAGCCCCGGCGCGGCTGATGTCTCGAACTCCTCTCTATAGCAGGCTTCTGGGCCTAACTTTGGCGCGCTGCCCGTTGAGCCCTCTAGCCCTTCTGGGCCTGTATTTGCAAACTCGAGGGTTGGAGGGCCCAGCGGGCAGCGCCCCAACAATTTGTTTTGCTGTATTTAGTTTTTTTGTTTTCTTTTTCGCTTTATTTATTTTGTTTTGTTTCTACTTACAACAAAAAACTTATTTATTTTATTTTATTTGTTTCTAATTACTTATTTATTTTACTTTATGATAATTATTTTTGCTATTAAAGTTTCTATCAAAAAAAGTTCTTTATGAAAATTCTTTTTGCTGTATTTAGTTTTTTTGTTTTCTTTTTTGATTTATTTATTTTGTTTTGTTTCTACTTACAACAAAAAACTTATTTATTTTATTTTATTTTGTTTCTAATTACTTATTTATTTTACTTGATGATAATTCTTTTTGCTATTAAAGTTTCTATCAAAAAAAGTTCTTCATGAAAATTCTTTTTGCTTTTAATGATTTTGAACAGAAAATACTTCGATAATTTTAGTTGCATCAATTTTATATGATTTTAGTTTCAATAATGCTAGAGGTTTCTTATAATGTTTTGAACAGAAAATACTTTGTTAATTTTAGTTTCATAAATTTTATTAAAGTTTATTTTATTTTGTCGTAACACAAGAAGTCCGGAGTTGTAATAAGTTATTAAAAATAAAAAAGAGGCGCAATGCTCGTTGATTAGCTTCAAGCCTTTCGGAATAGTGTAGACTGCACTGCACATAGCTCCATGCAGTCTACCTTATTCCTCAAGGCTTGAAGCTAAGCAACGTGAAGGTGAGCATTGCGCCTCTTCTTCATCGTCTCTGCACTCAGGGCTTATAAACCGCTCCTAGTGCCTCTCAGCTAGCGAGGTGGGACTAAAAAACTGCTTAGTAAGAAACTCTAGTACCGGTTCGTGCCACGAACCGGTACTAAAGGTGCTCGTGGGGCCACAGCCTCATTAGTACCGGTTCGTGGCACCAACCGGGACCAAAGGGTGGAATTAGTCCCGGTTCGTGCCACCAACCGGGACCAATGGCCTTGCACAGCGGCGTGGTGGTGGGAGTTTAGTCCCACCTCGCTAGCTGAGAGAGAGCCGCACCTGTTTATAAGGTGCGGTGCATTTACTAATTATTTTGAGCTATAAGACCCTAAAATTGAAAAGCATTTCAAATGAACTCTGAAAAGGTTGAAAGTTGGCATGGTATCATCATTTCATCCACATAGCATGTGCAAGAAAGTTGAGAGGGTTACGGCAAAAACTGGATGCACTTCGTGTACAAAACGGACAATGGTATCATACTCGTCTGTTACAAAGTTGGCATGGTATCATCATAATAGTTGCGGGAGAAAGTCTTCACTTTTTCTTCGCTTGTGTCATTTGCTTATTGCGCCGTAACCATGGATAATCTTCATCGTTTATCAGGATGCTTGGGTCAGCCTTGACTTTGAAGGGAGGAATTTCATGAAAATTTTCATAATCTTCAGACATGTCTGTCTTGCCCTCCACTCCCACAATGTCCCTTTTTCCTGAAAGAACTATGTGGCACTTTGGCTCATCGTATGATGTATTCGCTTCCTTATCTTTTCTTTTTCTCGGTCTGGTAGACATGTCCTTCACATAGATAACCTGTGCCACATCATTGGCTAGGACGAACAGTTCGTCAGTGTACCCAAGATTGTTCAGATCCACTGTTGTCATTCCGTACTGTGGGTCTACCTGTACCCCGCCTCCTGACAGATTGACCCATTTGCACTTAAACAAAGGGACCTTAAAATCATGTCCGTAGTCAAGTTCCCATATGTCCATTATGTAACCATAATATGTGTCCTTTCCCCTCTCGGTTGCTGCATCAAAGCGGACACCGCTGTTTTGGTTGGTGCTCTTTTGATCTTGGTCGATCGTGTAAAATGTATTCCCATTTATCTCGTATCCTTTGTAAATCAATACAGTCGAAGATGGTCCCCTGGACAACGAGTACAACTCGTCACAAACAGTGGTGTCACCTCTGAGACATGTTTCCAACCAACTGCTAAAAGTCCTGATGTGTTCACATGTAATCCAGTCGTCACACTGCTCCGGGTGTTTGGAGCGCAGACTGTTCTTGTGTTCATCGACATACGGGGTCACCAAGGTAGAGTTCTGTAGAACTGTGTAGTGTGCTTGAGACCAAGAATATCCGTCCCTGCATATTATTGAGTCCCCTCCAAGCGTGCCTTTTCCAGTCAGTCTCCCCACATACCACGATTTAGGGAGACCTATCTTCTTAAGGCCAGGAATGAAGTCAACACAAAACCCAATGACATCCTCTGTTTGATGGCCCATGGAGATGCTTCCTTCTGGCCTAGCGCGGTTACGGACATATTTCATTAGGACTCCCATGAACCTCTCAAAGGGGAACATATTGTGTAGAAATACGGGGCCCAGAATGACAATCTCGTCGACTAGATGAACTAGGACGTGCGTCATGATATTGAAGAAGGATGGTGGGAACACCAGCTCGAAACTAACAAGACATTGCGCCACATCACTCCTTAGCCTTGGTATGATTTCTGGATCGATCACCTTCTGAGAGATTGCATTGAGGAATGCACATAGCTTCACAATGGCTAATCGGACGTTTTCCGGTAGAAGCCCCCTCAATGCAACCGGAAGCAGTTGCGTCATAATCACGTGGCAGTCATGAGACTTTAGGTTCTGGAACTTTTTCTCTGGCATATTTATTATTCCCTTTATATTCGACGAGAAGCCAGTCGGGACCTTCATACTGAGCAGGCATTCAAAGAAGATTTCTTTCTCTTCTTTCGTAAGAGCGTAGCTGGCAGGACCTTCATACTGCTTCGGAGGCATGCCGTCTTTTTCGTGCAAACATTGCAGGTCCTCCCGTGCCTCAGGTGTATCTTTTGTCTTCCCATACACGCCCAAGAAGCCTAGCAGGTTCACGCAAAGGTTCTTCGTAACGTGCATCACGTCGATTGAAGAGCGGACCTCTAGCTCTTTCCAGTAGGGTAGGTCCCAAAATATAGATTTCTTCTTCCACATGGGTGCGTGTCCCTCAGCGTCATTCGGAATAGCTAGTCCGCCGGGACCCTTTCCAAAGATTACGTGTAAATCATTGACCATAGCAAGTACGTGATCACCGGTACGCATGGCGGGCTTCTTCCGGTGATCTGCCTCGCCTTTGAAATGCTTGCCTTTCTTTCGACATTGATGGTTGGTCGGAAGAAATCGACGATGGCCCAGGTACACATTCTTCCTGCATTTGTCCAGGTATATACTTTCAGTGTCATCTAAACAGTGCGTGCATGCGTGGTATCCCTTGTTTGTCTGTCCTCAAAGGTTACTGAGAGCGGGCCAATCGTTGATGGTTACAAACAGCAACGCGTGCAGGTTAAATTCCTCCTGTTTGTGCTCATCCCACGTACGTACACCGTTTCCATTCCACAGCTGTAAAAGTTCTTCAACTAATGGCCTTAGGTACGCATCAATGTCGTTGCCGGGTTGCTTAGGGCCTTGGATGAGAACTGGCATCATAATGAACTTCCGCTTCATGCACATCCAAGGAGGAAGGTTATACATACATAGAGTCACGGGCCAGGTGCTGTGATTGCTACTCTGCTCCCCGAAAGGATTAATGCCATCCGCGCTTAAACCAAACCATACGTTCCTTGGGTCAGCTGCAAACTCAGCCCAGTACTTTCTCTCGATTTTTCTCCACTGCGACCCGTCAGCGGGTGCTCTCAACTTCCCGTCTTTCTTACGGTCCTCACTGTGCCATCGCATCAACTTGGCATGCTCTTCGTTTCTGAACAGACGTTTCAACCGTGGTATTATAGGAGCATACCACATCACCTTCGCAGGAATCCTCTTCCTGGGGGGCTCGCCGTCAACATCACCAGGGTCATCTCGTCTGATCTTATACCGCAATGCACCGCATACCGGGCATGCGTTCAGATCCTTGTACGCACCGCGGTAGAGGATGCAGTCATTAGGGCATGCATGTATCTTCTGCACCTCCAATCCTAGAGGGCATACGACCTTCTTTGTTGCGTATGTACTGTCGGGCAATTCGTTATCCTTTGGAAGCTTCTTCTTCAATATTTTCAATAGCTTCTCAAATCCTTTGTCAGGCACAGCATTCTCTGCCTTCCACTGCAGCAATTCCAGTACGGTACCGAGCTTTGTGTTGCCATCTTCGCAATTGGGGTACAACCCTTTTTTGTGATCCTGTAACATGCGATCGAACTTCAGCTTCTCCTTTTGACTTTCGCATTGCGTCCTTGCATCCACAATGACCCGGCGGAGATCATCATCATCGGGCACTGGTTCCTCTTGATCTTCAGCAGCTTCCCCCCTTGCAGCATCATTGGGCACATCGTCTGGTTGCTCTTGATCTTCAGCAGCTTCCCCTGTTGCAGCATCACCGTATTCAGGGGGCACATAGTTGTCATCGTCCTCTTCTTCTTCGCTGTCTTCCATCATAACCCCTATTTCTCCATGCCTCGTCCAAACATTATAGTGTGGCATGAAACCCTTGTAAAGCAGGTGGGTGTGAAGGATTTTCCGGTCAGAGTAAGACTTCATATTCCCACATATAGGGCATGGACAACACATAAAACCATTCTGCTTGTTTGCCTCAGCCACTTCGAGAAAATCATGCACGCCCTTAATGTACTCGGAGGTGTGTCTGTCACCGTACATCCATTGCCGGTTCATCTCGTGCATTATATATAATTAAGTGTGTCAAAAACCATTACAGAACATCATGAATAGATAATTAAGTGACCAAATTAATAGAAGTTCATCATCACATTAAAACCAAAGTACATATATAGTTCTCATCTAACAACATATATATAGCTCTCCAGAGCATCTAATTAATTAAACCATACATTGAAACTATGTAAAACATTTCACTGTGAAAACAAATGCGATCATAATCGCAACCAAGGTAACAATTGATCCAACGGCATAATGATACCAAGCCTCGGTATGAATGGCATATTTTCTAATCTTTCTAATCTTCAAGCGCATTGCATCCATCTTGATCTTGTGATCATCGATGACATCCGCAACATGCAACTCCAATATCATCTTCTCCTCCTCAATTTTTTTTATTTTTTCCTTCAAGAAATTGTTTTCTTCTTCAACTAAATTTAACCTCTCGACAATAGGGTCGGTTGGAATTTCCGGTTCACATACCTCCTAGATAAATAAAATCTATGTCACGTTGGTCGGCATAATTTTCATAAACAATAAATGAACCAATAGTTATAAAGATAATATATACCACATCCGAATCATAGACAGGACAAGGGCCGCCGGGGGCGGATACCAAAACCATCGCACTATATAATAACAAGCAATAAAATAGTAACAAAATTAGACAAGTATCTATCTAAAGTAAGAATTTTTTCCTTTCAGAAAGAAGATAAGAACAAGAGGCTCACCATGGTGGTGCTGGCGACGAGATCGGCGTGGGCGATCGATGGCGATGAAGACGGGGACGAGACATGACGGACCGCTAAACCTAGACAAATCTCGGGGAAAATGGAGCTCGGAGGTCGAGTTTCGAGAGGAGAAAGATTAACTAGTGTGGCTCAGACATTTCATCGAACACCTCATGTGCATAGGAGGTGAGCTAGAGCACCCAAATGCCCTCCCCTCGCCGGCTAGAAAAAACAGAGCACTGTGGAGTGCTCTGCTGTGGCGATGGGGTATATATAGGGAACTCATTGGTCCCGGTTCATGGCACCAACCGGGACTAAAGGCCTTTGGTCCCGGTTGGTGCCACGAACCGGGACCAATGCCCCCCCTTTAGTCCCGGTTGGTGGCACCAACCGGGACCAAAGGCCTTGTGCTGCCCCGCGTCAAAAGTTTAGTCCCGCCTCGCTAGTTGAGAGGGCTCGAGAGTGGTTTATAAGCGCTGCTGCGCCCACCCTCTCGAGCTCCTCTCAACTGCAGGCTTTCAGGCCTAACCGTTCTCTTTGCCTGTGGGGCCTACTGGGCCTTCTGCGGGCCTGAATCCTGGCCCATGGATGGGTTTCAAGTCGTATTCAGGCTGTGGTGGCCCAGTAGGTGGCATAATTTGTTTTCTCTGTTTTTTGTTTTCTCTTTTGCTTTATTTGTTTTGTTTTGTTTCTACTTACAACAAAAAACATATTTATTTTATTTCTAATTACTTATGTATTTTACTTTAATTATTTTATTTATATTTATTTTACTGCTGCTATTTTTATTTAATTTATTAAGGTATATT
Source organism: Triticum aestivum (assembly GCF_018294505.1). Lineage (NCBI taxonomy): Eukaryota > Viridiplantae > Streptophyta > Magnoliopsida > Poales > Poaceae > Triticum > Triticum aestivum. Next base: position 28,184,214 of record NC_057802.1, read on the forward strand.
TATTTTAGTTACTATAGTTTATTTTATTTTATGAAGGTTTATTTATTTTTATTTATTTTATTAAGGTTTATTTATTTATTTACTATAAAAATGAACATAGATGCACCTATAGAGAAAATTCAACCTAAATTCATAATAAATTTATATGAAATTCAAAGAAATTTACTGTGAATTTAGGTCAAATTCCCTGTATAAGGGCATCTATTTTCACTTTGAGAGGAGCTCAACAAGGCAGAGAGGGGCGGGCTTATAAACTGGTGTGAGCGCCCTTCGGTTGGCGAGGTGGGACTAAACACTGGCCGCAACTAGGACCAGCCCTTTAGTCCCGGTTTGTGGTACGAACCGGGACTAAAGGGTGGTGGGCCAGGAGCATGGCCCATTGGTCCCGGTTTGTCCCACCAACCGGGACCAAAGGGTCCGGACGAACCGGGACCAATGTCCCCACGAGGCCCGGCAGGCTCCTGGCCGCACGAACCGGGACCAATGCTCACATTAGTCCCGGTTCGTGACTGAACGGGACTAATGTGAATATTGCCCTGTGACCAAAGCCCAGTTTTCTACTAGTGGACCCTTCTTGAACACTGTTAATGCTAGGATAGACTGCGAAAAGGATGTTGTTACTATTGGTTTGGGTGATATGTCTCATGAGTTTAATTTTGCTAAATTTAGTAGACAACACCGTGATGAGGAATTGCCTAGTAAAGATGAAATTATTGGTCTTTCTTCTATTGTCGTGCCTCCTAGTGATCCTTTAGAACAATATTTGCTAGACCATGAAAATGATACGTTTATGAATGAAAGAAGGGAAATAGATGAAGTATTCTTTAAACAGGGACCTATTCTGAAACACAACTTGCCTGTTGAAATTCTAGGGGATCCTCCTCCACCCAAGGGTGATCCCGTGTTTGAGCTTAAACCATTACCTGATACTCTTAAATATGCTTATCTTGATGAAAAGAAGATATATCCTGTTATTATTAGTGCTAACCTTTCAGAGCATGAAGAAGAAAAATTATTGAAAACTCTGAAGAAGCACCGTGCTGCTATTGGATATACTCTTGATGATCTTAAGGGCATTAGTCCCACTCTATGTCAACACAAAATAAATTTGGAGAAAGACGCCAAACCAGTTATTGATCACCAACGACGGCTAAATCCTAAGATGAAAGAAGTGGTAAGAAAGGAAATATTAAAGCTCCTAGAGGCAGGTATAATCTATCCCGTTGCTGATAGTCAGTGGGTAAGTCTTGTCCATTGTGTCCCCAAGAAGGGAGGTATTACTGTCGTTCCTAATGATAAAGATGACTTGATCCCGCAAAGAATTGTTACATGTTATAAAATGGTAATTGATTTCCACAAACTAAATAAAGCTACTAAAAAAGATCACTACCCTTTGCCTTTTATTGATCAAATGCTAGAAAGATTATCCAAACATACACTTTTTTGCTTTCTAGATGGTTACTCTGGTTTCTCTCAAATACCTGTATGAGCTGATGATCAAACAAAGACCACTTTTACTTGCCCTTTCGGTACTTTTGCTTATAGACGTATGCCTTTTGGTTTATGTAATGCACCTGCTACCTTTCAAAGATGCATGATGGCTATATTCTCTGACTTTTGTGAAAAGATTTGTGAGGTCTTCATGGATGATTTCTCCGTTTATGGATCCTCCTTTGATGATTGCTTGAGCAACCTTGATCGAGTTTTGCAGAAATGTGAAGAAACTAACCTTGTCTTGAATTGGGAGAAATGCCACTTTATGGTTAATGAAGGTATTGTCTTGGGGCATAAAATTTCTGAAAGAGGTATTGAATTTGATAAAGCTAAAGTTGATGTTATTGAAAAGATGTCGTGCCCCAAGGACATCAAAGGTATAAGAAGTTTTCTTGGTCATGCCGGTTTTTATAGGAGGTTCATTAAGGACTTCTCAAAAATCTCTCGGCCTCTGACTAATCTATTACAAAAAGATATTCCTTTCGTCTTTGACGATGATTGTGTAGAAGCATTTGAAATACTTAAGAAAGCTTTGATTTCTGCACCTATTGTTCAGCCACCTGATTGGAATTTACCTTTTGAAATTATGTGTGATGCCAGTGATTATGCTGTAGGTGCTGTTTTAGGGCAAAGAGTTGATAAGAAATTAAATGTTATTCAATATGCTAGTAAAACTCTAGACAATGCCCAGAGAAATTATGCTACTACTGAGAAAGAATTTTTAGCAGTTGTTTTTGCTTGTGATAAGTTCAGACCTTATATTGTTGATTCTAAAGTAACTATTCACACTGATCATGCTGCTATTAAATGTCTTATGGAAAAGAAAGATGCTAAACCTAGACTTATTAGATGGGTTCTCTTGCTACAAGAATTTGATTTGCGTATTATTGATAGAAAGGGAGCTGAGAACCCCGTTGCAGACAACTTGTCTAGGTTAGAGAATGTTCTTGATGACCCACTGCCTATTGATGATAGCTTTCCTGATGAACAATTAGCCATCATAAATGCTTCTCGTACTGCTCCATGGTATGCTGATTATGCTAATTACATTGTTGCTAAATTTATACCACCGAGTTTCACATACCAGCAAAAGAAAAAGGTTTTCTATGATTTAAGACATTACTTCTGGGATGACCCACACCTTTATAAAGGAGTAGATGGTGTTATCAGACGTTGTATACCTGAGCATGAACAGGAATAGATCCTACACAAGTGTCACTCCGAAGCTTATGGAGGACACCACGCTGGAGATAGAACTGCACATAAGTTATTGCAATCCAGTTTTTATTGGCCTACTCTCTTCAAAGATGCCCGTAAGTTTGTCTTATCTTGTGATGAATGTCAAAGAATTGGTAATATTAGTAGACGTCAAGAAATGCCTATGAATTATTCACTTGTTATTGAACCATTTGATGTTTGGGGCTTTGATTACATGGGACCGTTTCCTTCCTCTAATGGGTATACACATATTTTAGTTGCTGTTGATTACGTTACTAAGTGGGTAGAGGCTATTACAACTAGTAGTGCTGATCATAACACCTCTATTAAGATGCTTAAAGAAGTTATTTTTCCGAGGTTTGGAGTCCCTAGATATTTAATGACTGATGGTGGTTCACATTTTATTCATGGTGCTTTTCGTAAAATGCTTGCTAAGTATGATGTTAATCATAGAATTGCATCTCCTTATCACCCACAGTCTAGTGGTCAAGTAGAATTGAGTAATAGAGAGCTCAAATTAATTTTGCAAAAGACTGTTAATAGATCTAGAAAGAATTGGTCCAAGAAACTTGATGATGCATTATGGGCCTATAGAACTGCATATAAAAACCCTATGGGTATGTCTCCGTATAAAATGGTTTATGGAAAAGCATGTCACTTACCTCTCGAACTAGAACATAAGGCATATTGGGCTATTAAAGAGCTCAACTATGATTTCAAATTTGCCGGTGAAAAGAGGCTATTTGACATTAGCTCACTTGATGAATGGAGAACCCAGGCCTATGAGAATGCCAAACTTTTCAAGGAAAAGGTTAAAAGATGGCATGACAAAAGGATACAAAAGCGTGAGTTTAATATAGGTGATTATGTGTTGCTATACAACTCTCGTTTAAGATTTTTTGCAGGAAAACTTCTCTCTAAATGGGAAGGTCCTTACGTTATCAAGGAGGTCTATCGTTCCGGTGCCATAAAAATCAACAACTTCGAAGGCACAAATCCAAAGGTGGTGAACGGCCAAAGAATCACATATTATATCTCAGGTAATCCTATAAATGTTGAAACTAATATTATTGAAACCGTAACCCCGGAGGAACACATAAGAGACACTTTCCAGCACGCTTCAGACTCCGAAAAGGAATAGGTACGTGGTACGGTAAGTAAACCGACTTCAAAATAGTTCTAATGCCAATTTTTCTTCGTTTTGGAATATTTAAGAAAATAGGAAAATAAGAAGTAGTCTGGGAAGGACACGAGGCTTCCACGAGGGTGGAGGGCGCGCCCCCTGCCTCGTGGGCACCTCGTGTTCTCTCCGGACTCCGTTTTCTTGCACGATACTTCTTTTGGTCGGTTAAAATTCATTATATAATCTCCCTAAGGTTTTGACCACCGTATCACGCAAATATCCTCTGTTCTTGTTTCGAGCTGTTTTTCTGATAGATCTAGATCACCATGACGTCTCCAAGTGCCCCCAAGGACAAGTTCTTCGAGAAGGTCATCAACCCCTACCTTGCGGAGGTGCTGCAACACCCTCAAACCATTGAGATGAATGAGGGGGTGTTGCACATCCGCAATGTTGAGGGACCAAGGAGGACCGGAAGCATGGAGACAAGGCTCGAGGCAATGGAGCAACAAGTTTTCAAGTGTCAGGAGATGGTGGAGCGCGGACTTGACTCCAATCACGTAATGGTCACGGAGTTCACCAACAACCACAAGCTGGACACTAAGGACATTGGGGAGGCCATCTTCAAGCTTCATGAGAAAATCGAGCACCTCCAAGCCCAGATCTATGACCTGCAAAACCAAAACTGTGAGTATGAATATAGATTCAAGAGGATGAGTTTGGCTGCAGATTTAAGGATCCCGGAGACTCGATCATCCTTCTATGATGGGGAGCCTATGCCTTGGAAGAGGGACGACGAGCCTACATCATCAACAACTCCTTCACCAGCAAAAGAGATATAATCACATGGGTATGGGCACTCCCCTTGGCAACTGCCAAGCTTGGGGGAGGTGCCCCGGTATTGTATCACCATCACACTCCTATCTTTACCATTTTTCTTAGTTCGATCCTTTTGATAATATCTTGATCTAGTAGAATAAAGTTTTAGTATGATTTAGTTTTGAGTTTTGCTTTATGATCCTTCTATGTAATCGAGTCTGTGAGCTATATAATAAAGATTAGTGTTGAGTCAAGGGCTTGATTATCTTGCTATGATCTCGAGGGAATTAAAGAAAAGAAAGAATAAAAAGAAACCAAGAGATCATATTGATCTTATGGAGAGTAATGACTTCACATATAAAGAGTATGATGAATAAAAGTTGTTGAGAGTTGACAAACATAGTTTTGGTCATCGTTGCAATTAATAGGAAGTAATGAAGAAAGAGGGGTTTTCACATATAAATATACTATCTTGGACATCTTTTATGATTGTGAGCATTCATTAAAATATGACATGCTAAAGAGTTGATGCTGGACAAGGAAGACAACGTAATGGGTTATGTTTTCTTACATCTGAAATAAAGTATATTGTCATGGATCATCCAACATGTTGAGCTTGCCTTTCTCCCTCATGCTAGCCAAATTCTTTGCACCAAGTAGAGATACTACTTGTGCTTCCGAATACCCTTAAACCCAGTTTTGCCATGAGAGTCCACTATATCTACCTATGGATTGAGTAAGATCCTTCAAGTAAGTTGTCATCGTTGCATGCAATAAAAATTGCTCTCTAAATATGTATGACTTATTAGTGTGGAGAAAATAAGCTTTATACGATCTTGTGATGTGGAAGAAATAAAAGTGACAGACTGCATAATAAAGGTCCATATCACAAGTGGCAATATAAAGTGACGTTCTTTTGCATTAAGATTTCGTGCATCCAATCATGAAAGCGCATGACAACCTCTGCTTCCCTCTGCGAAGGGCCTATCTTTTACTTTTACCTTATGCAAGAGTCATGGTGATCTTCACCTTTCTTTTTATATTTTATCCTTTGGCAAGCACCTTGTGTTGGAAAGATCCTGATATATATATATATATATATATATATATATATATATATATATATATATATATATATATATATATATATATATATATATATCCAATTGGATGTAAGTTGGCATGAACTATTATTGTTGACGTTACCCTTGAGGTAAAAGGTTGGGAGGCGAAACTATAAGCCCCTATCTTTCTCTGTGTCCGATTAAAACTCCATAACCACAAGTATTGTGTGAGTGTTAGCAATTGTGACAGACTAAATGATAGTTGAGTATGTGGACTTGCTGAAAAAGCTCTTATATTGACTCTTTCTGATGTTATGATAAATTGCAATTGCCTCAATGACTGAGATTATTATTTGTTAGTTTTCAATGAAGTTTCTGATTCATACTTTACATTGTGAATAGATTGTTACTTTAGCATAAGAAATAATATGACAGTATATATATATATATGTTGTTGTTATAAGAATGATCATGATGCCCTCACGTCCGTCTTTTATTTTATCGACACCTCTATCTCTAAACATGTGGACATATTTATCGTTATCGGCTTCCGCTTGAGGACAAGCGAGGTCTAAGCTTGGGGGAGTTGATACGTCCATTTTGCATCATGCTTTTATATCGATATTTATTGCATTATGGGCTATTATTACACGTTATGTCACAATACTTATGCCTATTCTCTCTTATTTTACAAGGTTTACATGAAGAGGGAGAATGCCGGCAGCTGGAATTCTGGGCTGGAAATGGAGCAAATATTAGAGACCTATTCTGCACAACTCCAAAAGTCCTGAAACTTCACGGAAGTCATTTTTGGAATTTATAAAAAATACTGAATGAAGAAAATACCAGAGGGGGCCACACCCTGGCCACGAGGGTGGGGGCGCGCCCTACTCCCCTAGGCGCGCCCCCCTGCCTCGTGGGCCCCCTGGCAGGCCTCCGGTGCCCATATTCTGCTATATGAAGTCTTTTACCCTGGAAAAAATGATAAGCAAGCTTTCGGGAAGAAACTCCGCCGCCACGAGGCGGTACCTTGGCGGAACCAATCTAGGGCTCCGGCAGAGCTGTTCTGCCGGGGAAACTTCCCTCCGGGAGGGAGAAATCATCGCCATCGTCATCACCAACGATCCTCTCATCGGGAGGGGGTCAATCTCCATCAACATCTTCACCAGCACCATCTCCTCTCTAACCCTAGTTCATCTCTTGTATCCAATCTTTGTCCCAAAGCCTCAGATTGGTACCTGTAGGTTGCTAGTAGAGTTGATTACTCCTTATAGTTGATGCTAGTTGGTTTATTTGGTGGAAGATCATATGTTCAGATCCTATATGCATATTAATACCCCTCTGATTATGAACATGAATATGCTTTGTGAGTAGTTACGTTTGTTCCTGAGGACATGGGAGAAGTCTTGCTATAAGTAGTCATGTGAATTTGGTATTCGTTCGATATTTTGATAAGATGTATGTTGTCTTTCCTCTAGTGGTGTTATGTGAACGTCGACTACATGACACTTCACCATTGTTTGGGCCTAGAGGAAGGCATTGGGAAGTAATATGTAGATGATGGGTTGCTAGAGTGACAGAAGCTTAAACCCTAGTTTATGAGTTGCTTCGTAAGGGGCTGATTTGGATCCATATGTTTCATGCTATGGTTAGGTTTACCTTAATACTTCTTTTGTAGTTGCGGATGCTTGCAATAGGGGTTAATCATAAGTGGGATGCTTGTCCAAGTAAGGACAGCACCCAAGCACCGGTCCACCCACATATCAAATTATCAAAGTACCGAACGTGAATCATATGAGCGTGATGAAAACTAGCTTGACGATAATTCCCATGTGTCCTCGGGAGCGCTTTTCTTTATATAAGAGTTTGTCCAGGCTTGTCCTTTGCTACAAAAAGGATTGGGCCATCTTGCTGCACTTTATTTACTTTCATTACTTGTTACCCGTTACAAATTACCTTATCACAAAACTATGTGTTACCGATAATTTCAGTGCTTGCAGAGAATACCTTGCTGAAAACTGCTTATCATTTCCTTCTGCTCCTCGTTGGGTTCGACACTCTTACTTATCGAAAGGACTACGATAGATCCCCTATACTTGTGGGTCACCAGCGGTAGGGTGAAATTTGCCTTCAGCGCGGTCCAAAGATCATCTTTCTGCATATCGTCGACGCACCTCAGGGTCTTCCTTAGCTGGCTTACACCATTGGTGGATGCTGATCGGGATCTTGCCCCTAACAAGAACCCCGCACTGAGCAGCAAATGCTTCCTTTCTCCGGATGGGTTCAATCGGTTGGCCATCGCGCGCGATTGCTGTGATCTCAAACCTTTCATCCGAGCGCAACTTTTTCTTCGGGCCTCGTCTCTTTACCGAAGTTGTGCTCGATCCGGAGGGCTAGAAAAAAGAAGAAAGACGAGAGTTACTTAATATGTGTACATACCAAAACAATGAATGCATCAATTAGCTAGTCAGCACAGGCTTAACTAATATATATACCTGGCCGAACTCTGTTCGGTCACCGGAGCCGTCATCACGGTCTCCTTCTTGCACTAGCATCGGGTCACCGGAGCCATCATAATCATGTCCTTCTTCCTCCATTGTTCGATCACCGTAGCCTGCTTCTTCACTCTGTCCTTCCTGACCATCGGTGTCGTTGAGAAACGACAAGACAACATCACTTCCGGCTGCGATTATGTCCCCCAACACCGCTTCTGTTGCTTCGTCTCGTGGGTGCTCCATAGTTTCTGCAAATATTTACAACATGGCAATTATTATTCAAACATGACAGATTGATATATTAGTGGCAAACGTAGAACTAGCTAGCTAATCACAATAAGGAATCATATTAGTGGCCTTGACGCTGCTTCTCTAGGGTTTGGGGTGGCCTCGGCAACGCTTCAAGGGTTTGGGTGGCCTCGACAACGCTTCAAGGGTTTGGGGTGGCCTCGACGACAACGCTCTTTTAACTTGGTAAATTTGGGTGGCCTCGAGAGAGTTTGTCGGGTAGGGGCGCGGCGGGAGGGGGTAGGAGACCGACATCGTTCTTTTCTAGGGTTTGGGTGTCCTCGAGAGTTTTGGTCGAGCGAGAGGGTCGGGGCCGGGGGCGCCCCCGTGGTATAAGTTATCACGGTCGAGAGGGGGTATATATTTCGACCGCCCCTCATGTCGAAGTTATCCGGGAGGGGGTTATATCGACAACGACGACATACATACATGGGAAAATAATGTTATCGGGGAGGGGTATATCAACCCCCCCCCCCTCGTGTTGAAGTTATCGGGAGGCGGTATATCGACAACGACATACCCGATAAAAAATAAGAAGACGAAGAAGAAATAAAAAGAGGAGAAGAAGAAAGGAATAGAGGAGAAGATCGAAGAAAAAATAGAAGAAAAAAAAAGAGGAGAAGAAGTAAAATATATATTTTTTTCTTCGTCTCCTCTATTCCTTTCTTCTTCTCCTCTTCTTTTTCTTCTTTTTTCCTCTTCTTATTTATTTCTCCTCTTCTTCCTCTCCTCTTCTTCTCCTTTCTTCCTCTTCTTATTTTCCTTTTTTCTCTCATTCTTTTTCTTCTTCTTCCTTTCCTAGCTAGATATATAAAACTTTTCTAAAAATGTAACTTTTGCATATATAAAACTTTTTCTTCTTCTTCTTCTTCCTTCTTCCTTCTCTTCCTTCTTCCTAAATATATAAAACTTTTCTAAAAAAGAAACTAACCTAAAATGTACTAAATCAGAGAACATATATAGATAAAACTTTTCTAAAAATCTAACTTTTGCATATATGAACATATATACACAGAGAACATACATACATATATACATTTTTATAAAAATGCAAAAAAACAAATCATCATATATATGAACAAAAAATCTGAAAAAAAACAGGACATATAATCATATATACACACATACATATAATCACACATACGCACATAATCTGAAAAAAACATCATATATATGAAAAAAAAACAAAGAGGAAGGCCGGCGGACGGACCGAACGTGGCGGGGGCGTGTGGTTGGGGAAGAGCGTGGTCGGGGCAGGGGGGCGTGGGGCGGCGTCGGTGCAGGGGCTCGGGCCCGGGCGGCGCGTCGGGGCAGGGGCACGTGGGCCAAGGCGGCGCGTCGGGGCAGGGACACGGGCCGGGGTGGTGCGTCGGGGCAGGGCAAGGGCGCGGGGCGCCAGCGACGAGGAGCGGGCGGCGGGGCGGCGACGGCGAGCACGGGCAGCCTGGCGGCGTCGGCGAGCACGGGCAGCCTGGCGGCGTCGGCGAGCACGGGCAGCAAGGGCGCTGGGCGGCGACGGCGAGCACGGGCAGCCTGGCGGAGTCGATGAGTTCGGCGTTGTCGGGGGGCAAATGGTCAATGAAACTGGAAAATTTACAAGTCCTGCTTATATACGGAGAGCATTGGTCCCGGTTCTTGGCAGCAACCGGGACCAATGCCCCCCTTTAGTCCCGGTTGGTGCCACCAACCGGGACCAAAGGTCTCTTTTCAACAGCCCAAAGGGTGGGAAGCAGAGGCCTTTGGTCCCGGTTGGTGGCACCAACCGGGACTAAAGGGGGGCATTGGTTCCGGTTGGTGCTACGAACCGGTACCAATGCATCCCTTTAGTCCCGGTTGGTGGCACCAAAGGTCTCTTGCTGCCCGCGTCGCGGCCAAAAGTCTAGTCCCACCTCGCTAGTTGAGAGGGCTCGGGAGTGGTTTATAAGCGCTGTTGCGCCCACCCTCTCGAGCTCCTCTCAACTGCAGGCTTTCAGGCCTAATCTGTCACTATGTGCTTGTGGGCCTACTGGGCCTCCTACGGGCCTGAATCCTGGCCCATGGTTAGGTTTCTATTCGTATTCACGCCGTGGTGGCCCAGTAGGTGGCACTTTTTTTATTTTTTTTTCTTTGTTGCTTTATTTCTTTTATTTTGTTTCTACTTACAACAAAATACTTACTTTTGCTATTTTTATTTATTTTATTAAAGTTTATTTATTTTACTTTATTAAAGTTTATTTTGTTTCTACTTATTTATTTTAAGTTTATTTTATTTTATTTTGTTTCTACTTATTTATTTTATTAAATTTTATTTTGTTTTTACTTATTTATTAAAGTTTATTTTGTTTCTTTCTGCTTTTCATGTTTTGAACAGAAAATACTTATAATACTAGAGGTTTATAAAAACTTTTTAGTTGATTCCTTTTGCTATTAGAGTTTTATAAAAGTTTTTTAGTTGATTTTCTTTTTTCTATTAAAGAATATTATAGTTTTGTTTTAGTTGATCATAACAGAATATTTTAATTGATTATTTTTTAGCTCAATGATGTGGCTTTTTAGTTGATCAGGGTTTCATACGAAAACTCATCTGTTACAAAGGGATTTCATTTTTTTAAACTTATTTGAACTCTAGACTTTTTATGTGTTCAAAATGCACCATTCAAAGCCACATGATCAATTTTTGACCCTTTCTGACTTCATTTGTTATTTTTCATGCATTTACTCATTTTTTTGAGCTATAAGACCCTGAAATTCAAAAGCATTTCTAATGAACTCTGAAAAGGTTGAAAGTTGGCATGGTATCATCATTTCACCCACATAGCATGTGCTAAAAAGTTGAGAGGGTTGCAGCAAAAACTAGATGCACTTCGTGTACAAAATGGACAATCTCTTTCTAAGTATCAGGGTTTCAGACGAAAACTCATCTGTTACAAAGGGATTTCATTTTTTTGAACTTAATTGAACTCTAGACTTTTTGTGTGTTCAAAATGCACCTTTCAAAGCCACAACATCAATTTTCAACCCTTTCTGACTTCATTTGTTATTTTTCATGCATTTACTGATTTTTTGAGCTATAAGACCCTGAAATTCAAAAGCAATTCAAATGAACTCTGAAAAGGTTGAAAGTTGGCATGGTATCATCATTTTACCCACATAGTATGTGCTAAAAAGTTGAGAGGGTTACGAGAAAAACTAGATGCACTTCGTGTACAAAATGGACAATCTCTTTCGAAATATCAGGGTTTCAGACGAAAACTCATCTGTTACAAAGGGATTTCATTTTTTTGAACTTATTTGAACTCCAGGCTTTTTGTGTGTTCAAAATGAACCATTCAAAGCCACATCATCAATTTTCAACCCTTTCTGACTTCATTTGTTATTTTTCATGCATTTACTGATTTTTTTGAGCTATAAGACCCTGAAATTCACAATCATTTCAAATGAACTCTGAAAAGGTTGAAAGTTGGCATGGTATCATCATTTCACCCACATAGCATGTGCTAAAAAGTTGAGAGGGTTGCGGCAAAAACTAGATGCACTTCGTGTACAAAATGGACAATCTCTTTCGAAGTATCAGGGTTTCAGACGAAAACTCATCTGTTACAAAGGGATTTCATTTTTTTGAACTTAATTGAACTCTAGACTTTTTGTGTGTTCAAAATGCACCTTTCAAAGCCACATCATCAATTTTCAACCCTTTCTGACTTCATTTGTTATTTTTCATGCATTTACTGATTTTTTTGAGCTATAAGACCCTGAAATTCAAAAGCAATTAAAATGAACTCTGAAAAGGTTGAAAGTTGGCATGGTATCATCATTTTACCCACATAGTATGTGCTAAAAAGTTGAAAGGGTTACAGCAAAAACTAGATGCACTTCGTGTACAAAATGGACAATCTCTTTCGAAATATCAGGGTTTCAGACGAAAACTCATCTGTTATAAAGGGATTTCATTTTTTTGAACTTATTTGAACTCCAGAATTTTTGTGTGTTCAAAATGAACCATTCAAAGCCACATCATCAATTTTCAACCCTTTCTGACTTCATTTGTTATTTTTCATGCATTTACTGATTTTTTTGAGCTATAAGACCCTAAAATTCAAAAGCATTTCAAATGAACTCTGAAAAGGTTGAAAGTTGGCATCGTATCATCATTTCACCCACATAGCATGTGCTAAAAAGTTGAGAGGGTTGCGGCAAAAACTAGATGCACTTCGTGTACAAAATGGACAATCTCTTTCGAAGTATCAGGGTTTCAGACGAAAACTCATCTGTTACAAAGGGATTTCATTTTTTTGAACTTAATTGAACTCTAGACTTTTTGTGTGTTCAAAATGCACCTTTCAAAGCCACAACATCAATTTTCAACCCTTTCTGACTTCATTTGTTATTTTTCATGCATTTACTGATTTTTTGAGCTATAAGACCCTAAAATTCAAAAGCAATTCAAATGAACTCTGAAAAGGTTGAAAGTTGGCATGGTATCATCATTTACCCACATAGTATGTGCTAAAAAGTTGAGAGGGTTACGAGAAAAACTAGATGCACTTCGTGTACAAAATGGACAATCTCTTTCGAAATATCAGGGTTTCAGACGAAAACTCATCTGTTACAAAGGGATTTTATTTTTTTGAACTTATTTGAACTCCAGGCTTTTTGTGTGTTCAAAATGCACCATTCAAAGCCACATTATCAATTTTCAACCCTTTCTGAGTTCATTTGTTATTTTTCATGCATTTACTGATTTTTCTAGCTATAAGACCCTAAAATTCAAAAGCATTTCAAATGAACTCTGAAAAGGTTGAAAGTTGGCATCGTATCATCATTTCACCCACATAGCATGTGCTAAAAAGTTGAGAGGGTTAGGGCATGGACAACACATAATTATGTGTGTCTGTCACCGTACATCCATTGCCGGTTCATCTGCGTGCATTATACATAATTATGTGTGTCAAAAACCATTACAGGTTCACATGGATAGATAAGTGACCAAATTAATAGTAGTTCATCATCACATTAAAATCAAAGTACATACATAGTTCAAATTGAACAACATATAGCTCTCCAGAGCATCTAGTTAAACCATACATTGAAACTATGTAAAACCTTTCAATGCAACAACAAATGCGATCATAATCACAACCAAGGTAACCAACGGCATAATGATACCAAGCCTCGGTATGAATGGCATATTTTCTAATATTTCTAATCTTCAACCGCATTGTATCCATCTTGATCTTGTGATCATCGATGACATCCGCAACATGCAACTCCAATATCATCTTCTCCTCCTCAATATTTTTTTATTTTTTCCTTCAAGTAATTGTTTTCTTCTTCAACTAAATTTAACCTCTCGACAATAAGGTCGGTTGGAATTTCCGGTTCAACCACCTCCTAGATAAATAAAATCTATGTCACGTTGGTCGGCATAATTGTCATAAACAATAAATGAACCAAATAGTTATAAAAAGATAATATATATACCACATCCGAATCATAGACAGGACGAGGGCCGACGGGGACAGATATCAAAACCATCTCTCTATATAATAACAAGGAATAATAAAAGTAAGAAAATTGGACAAGTATCTATCTGAAGTAAGAATTTTTTCTTTCAGAAAGAAGATAAGAACAAGAGGCTCACCACGGTGGTGCCGGCGACGAGATCGGCGCGGGCGATCGACGGCGGTGAAGATGGGGACGGGACATGACGGACCGCTAAACCTAGACAAATCTCAGGGAAAATGGAGCTCGGAGGTCGAGTTTCGAGAGGAGAAAGATTAACTAGTGTGGCTCGGACATTTCATCGAACACCTCATGTGCATAGGAGGTGAGCTAGAGCACCCAAATGCCCTCCCCTCGCCGGCCAGAAATGCCCTCCCCTCATCGAACACCTCATAGCCGGCGATAGGGTATATGTAGGCAGCTCATTTGTCCCGGTTCGTGGCTGGAACCAGGACTAAAGCCCAGCCTTCTGTCCCGGTTCGAGCCACGAACCGGGACCAATGTATGTGGGCCAGGAGCGAGGCCCATTGGTCCCGATTCGTGCCTAGAACCGGGACAAATGGGTCCAGACGAATCGGGACCAATGCCCACGAGGCCCCGGCCGCCCCCTGGGCTCACGAACCGGGACGTATGCCCCCATGGGTCCCGGTTCGTGACTGAACCGGGACTAATGGGCTGGCTAGGCCCGAACCAAAGCCCTGTTTTCTACTAGTGTACGGTCTGGATCAGGATGTGTCTCTCTCTGGGTCCACCCGCGTGAGTCCTGACAAAATCTCACCTTCAATAGTGTAACACGCTCTCAGTCACACAATCCCAATCCAAGGTGTGCGAGACGTAGGCACCATATATGATAGGGGAGTGCGCGGTCTAAAATTAGATTTCTTTTGTTTAAATATATTGCAACTCATAAGAGTAGTCGCACTTGCCACCACATATAGGATAAAATCATCACAAACAACTGATATGTAGAGTGCAATTTTTACTCCTTATTTATAACAGCATAATATTGGTTAGATTTGCTATGTTTAGTGACTATTTCTTAGCAAGCGGTTCAGCTTTATGAGCAAAATATATTAGATCAAGCAAGTTGAAACAAACACAAGAGAGATCCATCATTAAACAAAAAGGTTACGTCATGATTTTCCAAAGTAGTTTCTCTAGCAACAATTTTTTGCATATTATTTTATAACAATACATCTTTCACATTTTAGGAGATTATTTTGCATGCATAATATGCTTTCTTATGGTACTTGCTGTCTCTTTTTGTGTTTTTTATTAGGGGATCCTCTTGCTTTTGTTTTTTTGTTTTTGTGATGATGAAGGGATATTTATTTTTTTGAGGGCTTGATTCTCCGCGAGCTGTAGCCCATTGTCTACCTGCACTGCTGGCCCACTAAAAGCCCGGGGGCGAGGTTTGGTAGGCTGTCGCGCTGGCCCATTCCTGCGCCTCCCTAGTCCCTACCACCGCCCACGGAGCTCCGGCGCGGCCTGCGGCGGCGGCGATCTCGAGCTTCTCCTTCCGTTCGCCGGCCTGCTCTTGTGGCATGCCACCGCTCTCCCGTACCTGCACATTTGTTCCCGCACCGGCTGCCGCTCCCGTCTCCAGCGAGTCCCCTCACTGCCGCCTTCCACCATGGTCTCCTCCGCATCGACAAGGTGAATCTTCTTCCCCCCTTTCCGGTGATGGCGGCTAATCGGGATGGAAATTGTAGTAAGCGATTCCTTACGCACCGTGACTATTGCCGATTTGCCAGCTGCTGTAGCACTGCATGTTCACAAGCAGCAAACAAGTTACTTCAGTCAGACCTTGGTTAAAAGAAGTCAGACACTCAGACCTTAGTTGATCTCTTTATGAGCAGCAGTTTCCCAAACAAACCAAAATTTAGTCCTTGCAACATGCAGGTCTTCTGGCTTATGTTGATGCGGCTTTTAATCCAGCCGTGGCAGGAAATGAAGCTTCATAATTTGGAGTATTCCTGAAAAATGAAGATTCTAATCATTCCATCTTCAAACAAGCGGCGGCCCTCGAATGTGTTTTCTGTTTTGCAGGCAGAAGCGATGGGCCTACTTCTAGCTGCTTCGGTTGTCAAAGTCTTGGGCTGGAATGCGGTCTCTTTCTTCTGATTGCAGGACTTTGGTTGAAGCTGCTGAATCAAGGAATTCACTTCAGAATCCAGGACATTGGAGAATCAGACTATTACTTGCAGATTTCTACAATATTACATCGAGCCTAACTCTTTCAAGGTCACACATATTCCAAGGATTAACAATCTCCTTCCTCACTCTCTAGCAAAAAAGGCTTTCTCATGCAGATCATCCTCTAGTTGCTCTATCCGATGCAGTAAAGCCTCTAGATGTAATTTCAAAATGGCTTTTGAAGCCATTTCCTTTCCTTCAGGGAAACTACTCCCTGTACACTGTTTTGGGATGCCGATATGAATAAAGTTGAGCCCCCTTTGAGGGCGTCAGATTGCCAAGAAAAAAAAAACAGTCCACGTTAAACAACAAATATGGACATATATATGGTGCTGCTAGAGTTTAAAAAACAGGGCCGGCCTTGCTTTTGGGACCTATTCAATCACTTGTTTGGTTTCTTTTCAACTCTATGTGTGTGCAAGCCTTTGACTGATGATTTTTTTTTGTCAAATGTGTGCAGGTCCTTTTCTCAAAAAAAAGAAAAAAAATGTGTGCAGGTCATACGGTATAGTGCTGTAACTTGCGGCTACAATATAATTTACTGCTAGGTCACTCCTCAAGATTGGGAAGCGCTCTACTGACGCTGGGGATATCACAAGCAGATACATTGATTCGCCAGCATTTTCTTGGCCGGCCTAAATATTTCATCTGCCACCCGACAGGCCTGTAATGGTGTTCGACACCGAGGGAGGCACTTCGTCAAGAACCTGATCGACATCTGTAATGTTGAGATATCCGGGAGAGAACTCAGGCAAAGGCAAGTCCCCGTCGAGGTAGTGCATAACGAGGCGCATTCCGGGCCTCGCCGCAGGTAAGGGGTGCGAGCACAACAGCCCTAGCTTGAGCACCAGCTCCGCCTCGTTGGTAACGAAGTCATCCAGCCTCGGATCCACAGTGTCAACAATCAAGCCAGAGCAGCTCGCCCACGTGTTTCTCACCCACTGGACGAGCACCAGAAGCTCGCCACGGACGTTGAGCCCCACCGGCCGCCTCCCGCAGGTCACTTCCAGAATGAAAGCACCGAAAGCGTACACATCAGTGGCCTTGGTCGCCTTGCCAAACCTCGTTAATTCAGGGGCGAGGTAGCCCCTTGTGCCGGCCACATGTGTGGTGTGCGCGTCAGCACCATGGTCGTGCAGCCTTGCAAGGCCGAAGTCGCCCAGCCGGCCGTTCATCTCCCCGTCAAGGAGGATGTTGCTGGCCTTGATGTCGCGGTGTAAGACAACCTGCTCCCAGTCCTCGTGGAGGTACAGAAGCCCGGATGCGACACCTTTGATGATGTGAAGCCTCTGAGGCCAGCAGAGCGTCACGTGGCTGCTAGTCTGGGCGTGCAGGTAGCTATCCAGACTGCCATTGGGCATGTACTCGTAGACCAGGAGAAGCTCGTCCTTGTGCCGGCAATAGCCGACCAGGCGGACAAGGTTCCGGTGCCGTATGCGGCCAAGGATGATGATCTCCGCCGTGAATTCTGTCAGCCCCTGCCTTGAATCTGAGGAGACCCGCTTCACCGCGATGTCTATGCCTGAGGAGGCAAGGACTCCTCTATAGACTTGCCCAAAGCCGCCTTTCCCGAGAAGCTGCATTTCATGGAAGCCATGGGTTGCCCTGCGGAGGTCCTTGTATGCGAAGCGGCGGGGGCCGAGCTCAGCCTCCCAGTCTTGATCCGTCCTCTCTTCATGTCTGGTCTTGCGCCACCGTCGAATAAGAAGACAGGCTATTATTATACCTGCAAGCAGTATGATGAACGAAGATGCAAGCAGCCATTTGATGAGTTTTTTCTTGAAATCCTTCTCTTGCTTTAGTGGCAGCAACGAGTAGTCAAGTGGTTTCGCCGGTCCACTCATGCTGAAGCTCCATCCAAGAATCTGATGAGTGCCGCCATGCTCATCACCCGTCGCGGCGGAGAAGCCAACATGAACTGTGTCGTTAAACCCCAAAAACTTGGCAAGGTTGACAGAGTAGCCGGAGTAAGACAAAAGCGGCAGACTGGGCTTAGACATGGGGACAGGAGCAAGCGCGACATCGAGTTGGCCGTTGTAGCTGTTATAGTCCACCCATACCTGCATCGGATTTCCATTAGAAAGCCTCAACGCCTTGAAGCTTGCCTCAGTAGCATAACCCTCCGTGTCATCGTCGATGTCGATGTAGTAGCCCGCGGTGCTAGAGCTGGCAGACTTGAGGCTATTGAGATCAACCGCGACATGGTTATTGTCTATATCTTCGAACTCTAGGTCTTTGGCGGTGTCAAGCTCTATGGCGAAGAACGGGTTTGTAGCTGGGAACTTGTTGTATGGATCGACGAGGCCCAAGTATGGCCCCGGGAGTGCAGTGGACAAATCTGGGGCGGCGCAGATAACAAATGCCAACCCATCGCCGGAACGACCAGAGTGGTATGGCGTGATGGCGAACACGAAAGTGGTCGAGAAGCTCATGGACTTCCCATGGGGACCGATCAGGGGAACAGCTTCAGGAAAGAAGCCGTGCCCCTGGATGTTGAAGTTGTTCGACGTGAGAGTAAGGACGCCCTCCCGTGTTACGGAAGCTGCACCGTTGAGGCAGAGGTTGCTGCCGGCGAACCCATTGTAGATGAACTCCCCGACGCCAGCAACAGCAACACCATCATCATGGAAAGAGACGATCAAGAGCACACACAACCAGATCAGACCTGGCATGGGTGATTTGCTGGATTTCTGAGTGGAGCTTCTTTCTCTGCCCCTTTGGTTGTGTGGGTATGGTGGGAGGAGTAAGGCAACTATTACTACTACTCATGGCCATGAACTGCCAACCGGGGTCAATGATCTGTAGTCTTCGCCGCTACTTTCAGTACATGTCGATGTCAGTTTGAATGAGTCCTACTGTCCACTGACGATCGATCGTCCTTACTGGAGCTGTAGACTAGTATCCGGTTTAATGACCTGCAAAACAGCAAAAACACAATTATTGCCTCACACAACAATCTCCCAATTTATATTCATTGTACTCCTACTGCCATATGAGACACTGAGATATACTGCATGTCTGTATGAGCATGTGTTAGTGGACATGCAAGCCAGCGCTATCGCAACCATTTCAAAATTTCTACCACATAGTTCAGTAAACCACTGTAATTTGAAATCACAAGATTATTGCTGCTAGCCAAGAATATATAGCAGAAGCAGAGTGACATATCATCGTGCAGGAGCAGTCATACCAGCTCCTTGCGGCGTAATATGTGAGTCAATCGTCTGAGCCACGAGCCTCTTTGGCCGATTCGGTTACAAGTTCTTCCAAAGTGGCCTCGATTCTACAGGTCTAGATCATGACCAATACAAGTTGCTGCTTTCGGATGTACTCTAGGGAAACTAAGATGTGTGGATTATATTCTTTCCACATTGGCCACGGCACCGAGACAACGAGGCTTTGGCCACCTTTGTTGGCTGCATGTAGAACACAAGGATAGGTTACAGTGAATGAGATATTGGTGCCCTACAGATCACGGCATGATAGGCTAGTCAAGAGACTGTGGTCATGGAAATCATAAATTCTTTGTTTGTCCCTGGCCATGAACTGGTCGTTTTGGCCTTGAACTGCTAACCTAAGTCGATGGTGACGCCAGTGGAGTAGTTCAGTGCATGTCGATATCCAGAGTCAATTGTAGACTCAATGCTGCTGCTTCCGTACTCCAGAGATATTAACGAGGCTCTGGCCATCCTTCTCTGTTGCACGGGAACCACAGAACCATGGTGAACAAGGCATTTTCGTCAGTAAAATGTCCAGGTCTTGAGCAGATTCCAAGCAGCTGCTGAGTCCCTACAACAGATGAATAACTCAATTTTATTTCTCCCTTCAACACAAATCTGTTTCTAGCTATCGTTGTTGAAATTAATAGCATGTTTCTACTAAACACCAAATCATGCGAAGAAAGCAGAGAAATGCGCCATATGAAAGCAAAACAAGTGCTTATTAGCAACAAGTGCAATCTACTAAACACCAAGTTTGGATAAGCAGTAAAAGGATAAAACCTTGTTTGGCCGCTGTAACAAACCGTGGTTATAGGAAACTCAGTTCTCGTAAAACCCAGAATTTTGTGTTTATAGAAAAACGAGTATTAGTCGTTTTTCCAAAAACGCGATTTACATATACCCGATCCCATACAGTTTCTCTTCTTCGTTCGTTTCTCCTCACGCTCGTCCTCCCTGTCCTCCTTGTCACGACTGCGTGGAAAGCATGCCGATATGGCGTTCCTGTGATTCGCCGACCTCCAGCCACAACACTAGCTCCGCCGTGTGGCTTACCGCCGAGGGCGTCACCGCCAACCGCATCAAGCACTCGCATGAACTCTCCGCTGCCGGTGTCGAGGGGCTACACGCCTGCAGGCCGA
This sequence comes from Triticum aestivum, assembly GCF_018294505.1. Taxonomy (NCBI): domain Eukaryota; kingdom Viridiplantae; phylum Streptophyta; class Magnoliopsida; order Poales; family Poaceae; genus Triticum; species Triticum aestivum. Next base: position 28,204,749 of record NC_057802.1, read on the forward strand.
CCTCGTCTCGTCGGGCAGAGCTCGTAGGAAGACCAAAGAATGGCGGTAGGTAGTCGCGTTGAGAGGAAGCTTTGGCGTCTGCGTGCCGAATCATGGAGGCCTGATGGGAGGCGAGCAGTAGACATGGGGAGCGATCCGCCGAGTTGGGGTGGCTGCATGATGCATCGGCGACAAGGAATTGACAGCTGTGCCTTGGGAATTGTCAATCAAAGGACGAAAAGAAAAAAAGTGCAGAGAATATTACGAGGCAATGGAATAGGCCCCGTCCGTAACCAAACATGGAACAGGAAGAACTAGATTTGCACTTTCCTAACCCCAAACATGATTTTCTTTAAACTGATCATTCCATAAAAAAGGGGTAAAACTGGTTTTGCTAAAAACCAGCTACAAACTCGTTCTGTACAAATCCATCGCTAATATTCGCTATCCAAACAACCCCCAAATGTTTAGTATCAACAAATGCAATTTTTACTATCAATAATCCACTAGGTTCGGAAAGGCATGAACATCCTTTGTTGCTTCACAGTTCCTACATAATACTCCAATTTTATCTGGAGTGGCCATCATGCAGATCTAACTGAATTTCCTTTTCTGTAGAAGAGGGCAAAAATAGACTATGCACACATTTATGCAGTAATACAGCTTATGTTTCAGCAGAATGACTCACTTTGTGAAGAGTGCTCAAACTCATAGTTTTTTGAACAATTTTTCCTGCACAATGAGAGAGATCGGTTGTACAATAGTGTCCAGAGGGCAGAGGGGCTAGTGCCAAATGAATCAAATTCTTAAGTTTTGGAAGATGGATCGGTTCCCTCAAAAGATGGAACAATATGGCTTTCAAACCATTATTAAAATTTTAAAAGCTAAATAAATATGATATATATTTTTTCGGTTGACAGCCAAATGTAAAATGCTAAACAAATGAAGCCCTTTGTTTGTTCCATTTGACAGCTAGAGGGCTTTGCTATAATTCTTCCAATCAGCATATTTAGGAATTTGCGCTTGCAAAGCTGTGTGCAAGGGATGAAAGCATCATCATAATCACTGACTGCAGCTACAGGAAGGGTGGGCTGCATTGCATTGCAGCCCAAGATCCAGCACTATGTTCTCTGAACTTTGGAACAATATCACACTAGTCAGATGGTTACAGCTATGGCATGCTTGTGTTAGAAACCGCGAGTAGGAGGCATCTGGTTTATGGCCCATGCAAAAGACTAGTGCATGCAGCAGTGTACCTCAAACAAAACAGCAGTGTACTTCAAACAAAAGGCAGGTTGATCGTTGCAGTGCACATGGTTTCTTCAACGACAGGCAGACATGCTTCTGTTTATGCTCAAACCTGTTTTTTTTTCTCTTCTTTTTGATCAATGCAGTCGATCATAGATCGTTGAACATTTCCAGCGCACCAATCTAGAGAAGTACTCTGATGCAGCACATCTCTGTCTGTGCCTCTTGGTTTTATCAACCATTTCCTTTCTCCATTACACACTGAAGAAAGAAAATGTGTTCAGTTCAGGTTGAGGAGAAACCAATGCAAGCAAGCCGCACAACATAAATGGCAACACCTTCGGATCTGAACAATTTGGGAACAATACTAAACTGCTGCAGAAAGCTTTGCCACCAGGAGGTACTCGACATCCTTCCCAATCTACAGGAAAATATGAGTTTCTCAATCAAACTGTAAAAGCACACACCTACAGGTTTAATTCCACTTGCCAACAAGGAAGCTACTCGCAGCAGTTTCAGCTGTCCAGTTCCTGCGATTTCGAGTATCTTCAGCACCAAATAGCTGAGTCAGTGATGAGTGCTCTGGCTCAAATGAACCATTACAAGGTAAGTAATGTTGGACAAGCAGCAGCAAAGCAAAACTCACTTTCAAGACAAGACAGTAGACATGCTTTTCAAACCGCAGCTAACAAGCACACTCAAACAAACAAGATTTGGTGATACACAGGACTGAAACTATCATGGCTCAATAGACGAGCTGCCAAGCACAAACACCAAACAAGAACAAGAGACGACGAAATCCGAGACTTGATATAATACTAGTAAGCTGAATTCCCTGGATCAGGTATTCAAAAGCATCTTGCTGCATTAGAGACTTGGCTAGACTAAGACACGGTAAGTTGTTTTAGATAACACATAAACACTGCTGACAACATTGATGGAATGCACAAACTCAGTGAGAACTAACATCTGCAGCAGCCCTTCTTCACCTGGGGAAAACAAAAGCGCTAATCTGTTACAAACTTGATACAGATACAGACAAAATCTAACAGTAAAATCTAGGAGTATGGAACAGTGTATGAATGAGCCATGTGTACAAACTCATGATCAGCACAGCAACATAAAGAAGAGCTATATAATACCCCCACCCCACCCCCCCTCCCCCTAAAAAAGGAAGAGCTATATAATCTGCATTTCATTTATGATCCAAAAGAAGAGCCATTTTTTACTTAGCATCACCACCATTTAAATTGATTGTCCGTGTTATTAGCATGTGCAAATCCCAATAGTCGAATGGACAGTAGTTTGAGGGTACATGCTACCCACATGGGCTGCCAAATATTTCCCTAAGTGAAAATCAAACAGTTCAAATCTCACGAACAACATTCAGAAGATTTTCTTACCTGTTACCATTTTAGCACATTAGAACATCAAACCAGACAATCACCTTGTGTAGCATGCATCATTTCCATCACATCCGCCAGCAATGGATGTTCCTAGAAGCATAAGGCAGATATTTAATAAAGTTCCAACAAAAATACAAATGGAAATGAAAAGGCAACAGTGAGTCTATTACATAGATGAATTGACAAATATAGGAAAAACACACTTGTATTTACGTTTTGCAACTCACTACTGATACTCGTAAGAAATAAAACCACATATTTTGCTTTTTGCAAGGAATATTCATTTAAACAATATAGATATATATAGCTACCTCATATTGAAGAATTTAGCTTATAAAAAGGAAAACATGGTCAAGAATTAATCTCATCTAACTCATCACTCCTCATTTGAAGAAGACAAAATAGAAACATGCGAAAACTCATAAACACTACCGGCAAAAGTGATCCTGGGTATTCAAATTTAGTAAAGAAAGAATACGAAAAAAATGTGTGTTGCACTAGTCACTTGCAGGATACTCTTGAATAAGTCAAAACTGAAACTGTTGTTTTGGAAGGTACTGTTTGAACGGAAGTTCTTTATGGAGTTGAGAAAAAAAAAAGCAAGATGAAAAATATAGTATCAACGAATATAGCTAGCACATGAGTTAAACCATTTGACATTTGATTTCACATTATTACCCACTTGATATTTGATTTGTTATCTCCCACGGAGGAAGACAACTATATTTAATGATAACACAAAAGAAGGCCATAAGCTTGTCTATCTAGGAAATTAATAGTGAAGCATGACGACAAATGTATTGAATGATAACATAAATTAGGCAATATAGCTATAAGTTTGTCTATCTAGCAAAGGCACAATAGCTAAGTTTAAGTTGTTACACTTGAGAATCGCAACAAAGGTATTAAGTTACTCCTACAATATGAGGACTAAGGATGAAAAATCACCTGGAGGATAGAAACTGTTGAAAGAATGATAGCGAGTTAAATAACTGTTTTCACAAAGTTTTTTAGACTTCTTCGACTTAAGTTGAACCTTATAGGCACCACGGCCCACAGATAGAAGTATTTCATCACTATCCTCAAGGTATCCCAATATACGTCTCATAAGTGTCCTCTTTCCTTGAATCTGTTTAGGGAGCCCAATAATCATACGCATGTCAATTGTTTTCCATAGCACCCATGTGGCAACACCATGAAAATTGATATTCCTCTGCCACATTTGCAAGTGAGGGTAAGACAATATGGCGAACCCAATGGCGCAATCCCCAGCCTGGATGATGCAATGACTACCATGGCGAAAATCATTTGTAAGAGGAGGCCCCCTAATCACAGCTAGGCTCTGCTTATCCAAATCAAACTTAAGTATATCATGGCCTATAGAATCCAACAACCAGTAAAGGGCATTACCAACAAGCAACCCAGGGGTATGGTCATAAAAAAGCTCAAATGAAACGGATGATGGAATGATATCACCCCATTCACCAGTCTCCGAGGAGTAAACACACGCGATAGGTTGATTATTCCCTCCGAGAGCGGAGATCAACACCACGTTGAATGGGCTCAAGTGGCAGCTTCCGTGCACGTGGTCATGGTCGATGGCAGCACAGAGCACAGCCCCGGTGAAGCGATTCCTTACGAACTCTGGCGGAACGGTCAAGCGGCGCTGCTCGCCGGTGATAGGTTCGCACATGATGACCTCATCCCACAGTGTGTCCATGAGAAGGACGCGGCCGTGGCGGCAATCAAGCAGTTCGACCATCCACATGGTGTGGCTGTCGATGTCCAGGAGATGCAGGTCGAACCGACTTGGAGGGATTCGGTCGGGTCGGTCCATGATGGGGGTGAAGACGATATCATCCTTGCGGCGGTGGAAGAGGCCGAGGAGGGGCGGCTTCCGGTGGTGGAGGTGGAAGCGGCGGAGGAACTTGGGGTCGGTGGCCGCGCACCGCCACTGCTTGCAGACCGCGGAGGCCCGGACGAGCGAGGAGGGCTGCGGCGGAAGACGGAGGAGGATCTCCCTCAGGAGGTCGTCGTCTTCAATCGGCGAGGCCAGCGCTGCCGGGAAGACTCCGCGGCGGCAGATCACTTCAGCGCCCTCGCTGGTCGCGCGGATCTGGGAACGGGAGCGGCGGCGAGCCACTCCGGCTCCCTCCTCGCTCGCGTGAAGCTGGGGATGGCGGCGGGTCACTCCGACGGCCTCGTCACTCGCGTGGGTTTGGGGCCTGCGGCGGCGGCGGCGGCCGCCGTCCACGCTCTCTTTCATTTGGGCGGCGGCGGCAAGACCTAGCTAGCCACACCACACACACACACATGGAGCGGAGTGGTGGGAGTAGCAGAGACGAGTTCACCGTGCACTCGGGCTTAGTGGTTGTGTTGGGCCCCCGTTCTGTTCACCCGACGTCTGCATCTGCAAAATGCGCAACAAATTTTTTTTCTACACCTTCGTCAAACATTTCTCTTTATTATATTATTGCACAGAACCTAACAGAACAAACATATGGGTCAATCTTAAGCCATCTTTCTGGCAACTACTGTCCCCACATCTACAATCTTGATGACGTGCCCTCCCCACATATCAACACTATATTTATTTCGGTGGCCACAAGCCGCCCGCTGGCAGACCGAGAGAACCAACAGTTCTAGTTAGACCCTGTGCACACCGTAGGTGCACACTCTACGATCGGTTGCCGCCATCTTTCATCGTCCCATCTTCAGGAGTGATCAGCGTATCCACCTCGTCATGCCACACTGTTGTCGACGTCACCGCGATGCCAGACGACACCACCATCCTGCACGTATTCATCCATACGCGCCCGTCGCTGAAACTTGGCTACACCATGTCGCCGAAATCCGCCTTCGGCCTTTCGGTAGATGTAACACCGCTCCTCCTCTTGTCCCCTCCAGCCAGCACTTGCTCCAAAACGATGTCCCCAGGAGGGAGAACATCATCGAATGCGCCATCCTCGTCCAATCCGGTGGACCCAGATCTAGGTTTACCCCGAGAACATCCCGATCAAGTTGACGTGACATGCAACGACGATGCCTCGAGAAGGAAACGACGTCAGAGACGCCGTCATTGTCCGCCAAGACCGCAGTCAGGCACGATTTTCACCGGAAGCCGCGTCGTCCCGATCTCGCGGCTGGCTAGAACCACGCGGAGCCTCGCCATGAAGACGCATGTCACCGCCAGTACTCCGGCACAGATCCTCCATCCCCTCACCGGACCCCTCATCGCGTCCCGACCATCCACGTGAAGAACTGACGACGAATCTGGGTGGGATCAAGATCCATGGCCGCCGCCATGCCCACTATCGCTAGAGAACTCGTCGGTTCCAGGCGGCCATAGGGGCTAGCACCGTCGCCACACGACCAGGGCGTCGTCCTGGGCGTTGCACGCTTGCTCCTCGATGGACTCGCCCGAGTAGATCCATGAGGGTCACCGCCGCATCCAACACCCCAACCCCTTAGGTGTCGGGCCCGCCGCCACCGCGGCCTATGCCAGCAGCAGCCGCGGAGGGGAGGCCGCGTTGTGGTTGGCTGTTGGTGTGCTTGAGATCGCCCCGGCGCACCCTGGGGAGGCGTCGCGTAGGGGTCGCGAGAGGTTGCTTGAGGTAGCACAGCTAGCTATGGACCATTTTGAGACATACTCCCTTCGTAAAGAAATATAAGAGCATCATGTAATTTTTTGCTTTGGCTGTTGCTGCTGATAGTATTTGTTTTCTGTTATGCCAAGAACGTTTAAAGTAAATATGAACCGATTATTCTTCTTTATCAACAGACAGGGGCAAGGCTTTTGCATCTTTCAACAAAAGAAAAGAAAAAGCTTCAGACCCAGCCTGTCATTTATGAACTCTTAATGTGGCTGTCATTAAGATCCTATAAAATAAATTTAGTTCTTCGGCTGTATCTTGTAATATTAAAACTTTTTTCATGTAAAATTAACTCAAGAGAAGCGGCTTTAGATTGTACTAATTTGGAAAGATACAACATACAAGTGTTTTACTCATTTCATTTGGCACATGATACAACAGACAATATTTTACTCTAGATAAGCGGCCTCATATTTCCGTTCTCCTTTTTTATATTTTTAATTTTTAAAGTTCATGAATATTTTAAAAAATTGTGAACATGTTCCAAATTCATTAAATTTTCCAAATTTATGATCATTTTGAATTCATTAAAAAATATGAAGATTTTTAAAGTCAAAAATATTTTTAAACTCGTGGACATTTTTAAATTTGAATAAACCGACCGGAATAAAAAAAAACCCGACCAAGCACGCTATGTATGACTGTAGTCAACGGGAGGACGTCCCCGGCCAACCACGAAGACTATATCTCGCTTAGGGCGAGTGTAGCTTCCGTCTCGCTTGAAGGTTTTTGTTCCCTCATCATAACTGGGCTGGCCCGTTTCATTTCTTTACAAGCCGAAGCAATCCTTTGATGTTCACATTCGCATCAATAACAAAATTTCCTAGATTTGTAAGAACAAAGTTGTGCTCTATGTTGATCACTGCATTCTTAGTATCTTCTAGGACTTTGATAATCTCAGACATTTGAGGCCTTCTCTTGCAATCAATCTGTAGATACCACATTGCAAGCTTTATCATATGAGCTACTTCTTGCTCATGTGGTTGCATATCGTTAATGTTCTTGTCAATCAAATTTACCAACTGATCAGTCTTAACTTTTTCATCCAATAGGGTAATAAGATGGATGCTCTCTTCAGACCTGGAAGTGTCGAGTTTCTTTCTTCCACTGACAATTTCCATGATCACAATGCCAAAGCTATAAACATCGTCCTTCTTGGAGGCCATAGTCTGGAGTGAATATCAGTGATCAGTTTGGAATGAGACTTATGAAGCAGCTGCGCCGAAGCAGTAGCAGCTCCAGGGCTGGATGTCTTTTTGAGTGGTCGATCTAGTCGTCCATTAATAAGTTGTAAGGCATGCCTTTTGAAGTGACCATCATGCAGATCTAACTGAATTTCATTTTTATATAAGAGGGCAAGGATGGATTATGCACACGTTTCTGCAACAATGCAGCTTATGTTTCAGCAGAATGACTCATTTTGTGCAGACTGCTCAAATCCAGAGTTTTTTGAACAATTTTTCCTGCACAATCAGAGAACTGTTGTACAATAGTGTCACCAAAAGAGGGAACAATATGGCTTTCAAACCGTTATGACAATTTCAAAAGCTAAATAAATATGAACTTTTTCCTGTTGGCACCTAAATATAAAATGCTAAACAAATGAAGTCATTTTTTGTTCCCTTTGACAGCTAGAGGGTTTTGCTATAATTCCAATCAGAATATTCAGGATTTTTCGTTTGCAAGCTGTGTGCAAGGGATGGAAGCATCATCAGTCACACTGACTGCATGCAGCTAGAGGAACAGTTGGCTGCATGCCTGCATTGCACCGGAAGGTCCAGAACTCTGCTCTCTTGACTTTGGAACAATATCATACTCCAAGTCAGATGGTTACAGCCATGGCATGCTTGCGTTGGAAACGGCGAGTAACTCAGATGAGGCGTCAGCCAGGCAGGTTGATGGTTGCAGCACACATGGTTGGTTTTCCTTTTATCTTTCTTTTGAACCGATGTAGTCGAGCATAGATGGTTGAGCATTTTCAGCACGCGAATATAAAAAGTACACTACACTGATGTCCTTCCTCCATTACACACAAAGAAAATGTGTTAAGAGTTCAGGTTGAGGAGCTACCAGTGCAAGCAAGCCGCACAGCATAAATGGCAACACCTTTGGATCTGAACAGTTTTGAAACAATTAACACATTAGTACTACTGAAACGCACACTAGACTGCTGTAGAAAGTTCAGCCAGTCAAAACTCCAATGCACATACATGGACAGGAGAATAGCAGGAAACCGATATCCATCTGAATCTACAGGAAATTAATGGGAGCTTGTCAATCAAACTGTAAAATCCCACAACTACATGTCTACAGGTTTAATTCCACTTGCCAACAAGGAAGCTACTCACAGCAGTTTCGGGTATCTTCAGCACCAAATAGCTGAGTACCCTGGCTCATATGAACAATTACATGGCACTGACTCACTTCCAAGACAAGAAAGTAGACATGTTTTGCAAATCGCAGCTGACAAGCACACTCAAACAAACAAGTTTCAGTGATACATGACACTGAAACTATCATGGCTCAACAGAAGACCTGCCAGCCAAGCACAAACACCTAACAAGAACAAGAGACGATGAAATCCGACTTGAAATAATACTAGTAAGCTGAATTCCCTGGATCAGGTATTCAAAAGCATCTTGCTACATTAGAGACTTGGCTAGACTAAGACCACTGCCGACGACATTGATGAAATGCGACAAACTCAATGACAACTAACATCTGCAGCAGCCCTTCTTCACCTGGGGAAAACAAAAGTGCTAATCTGTTACAAACTTGATACAGATACAGACAAAATCTAACAGTAAAATCTAGGAGTATGCAACAGTGTATGAACGAACCATGTGTACAAACTCATGATCAGCACAGCAACATAAAGAAGAGCTATACAATACCCCCACGGCCCCACCCCCCACCCCCTAAAAAAGGAAGAGCTATATAATCTGCATATCATTTATGATCCAAAAGAACAGCCATTTTTTACTTGGCATCACCACCATTTAAATGGATTGTCTGTGTTATTAGCATGAGCAAATCCCTATAGTCGAATGGACAGTAGTTTGAGGGTACATGCTAGCCACATGGGCTGCCAAATATTTCCCAAAATGAAAATCAAACAGTTCAAATCTCACAAACTATATTCAGAAGATTTTCTTACCTGTTACCATTTTAGCACATTAGAACATCAAACCAGACAATCACCTTGTGTAGCATGCATCATTTCCATCACATCCGCCAGCAATGGATGTTCCTAGAAGCATAAGGCAGGTATTTAATAAAGTTCCAACAAAAATACAAATGGAAATGAGAAGGCAACAGTGAGTCTATTACATAGATGAATTGACAAATATAGGAAAAACACGCTCTTGTATTTATGTTTTACAACTCACTACTGATACTCGTAAGAAATAAAACCACATATTTTGCTTTTTGCAAGGAATATTCATTTAAACAATATACATATATATATAGCTACCTCATAATGAAGAATTTAGCTTATAAGAAAGGAAAACATGGCCAAGAATTAATCTCATCTAACTCATCACTCCTCATTTGAAGAAGACAAAATAGAAACGTGCGAAAACTCATAAACACTACCAGCAAAAGTGATCCTGGGTATTCAAATTTAGTAAACAAAGCCTGATTAGAGACAGCAAATACGAAAAAAATGTGTGTTGCAGTAGTCACTTGCAGGATGCTCTTGAATAAGTAAAAACTGAAACTATTGTTTTGGAAGGTACTGTTCGAACAGAAGTTCTTTTATGGAGTTAAGAAAAAAAAGGAAGATTGAAAATATAGTATCAACGAATATAGCTAGCAAATGAGTTAAACCATTTGACATTTGATTTCACATTATTACCCACTTGATATTTGATTTGTTATCTCCCACGGAGGAAGACAACTACATTTAATGATAACACAAAAGAAGGGCATAAGCTTGGCTATCTAGGAAATTAATAGTGAAGCATGACGACAAATATATTGAATGATAACATAAATTAGGCAATATAGCTATAAGTTTGTCTATCTAGCAAAGGCACAATAACTAAGTTTAAGTTGTTACACTTGAGAATCGCAACGAAGGTATTAAGTTACTCCTACAATATGAGGACTAAGGATGAAAAATCACCTGGAGGATAGAAACTCTTGAAAGAATGATAGCAAGTTAAATAACTGTTTTCACAAAGTTTCCTGGACTTCATCGACTTAAGTTGAACCATATAGGCACGACAATCCACAGATAGAAGTATTTCATCACAATCCTCGAGGCATCCCAGTGTATGTCTTATAAGTGTCCTCTTTCCTTGAATCTGTTTAGGGAGCCCAAGAATTGTACGCATGTCAATGGTCTTCCATAGCACCCATGTGGCAACACCATGGCAAATGATATTCCTCTGCCACATTTGTAAGTGAGGGTAAGACAATATGGCGAAGCCAAGCGTGCCATCCTCAGCCTGGATGATGCAACTACCATGGCTAAAATCATTGTACAAAGAGGCCCCTCGATCACAGCTAGGCTCTGCTCATCCAAATCAAACTTAAGTATGCCAGCGCCTATAATATCCAGCAACCAGTAAAGTGCATTACCAACAAGCAAGCCAGGGATACCATAATCAGAAAGATGATACGAAGCGGTTGTCGAAATGATATCACCCCATACACGAGTCTCAGAGGAGTAAACACACACGATATGTTGATTATCCCCTCCGAGATAGGAGATCAGCACCACCTTGAAGGGGCTCGAGTGGCAGCTTTCGTGCACGTGGTCATGGTCAATGGCAGCGCAGAGCACAGTCCCGTTGAAGCATTTTCTTACGAACTCTGGCGGAACAGCCATGAGGCGCTGCTCACCGATGATAGGGTCGCACAGGATGAGCTCATCCCGCCGTTTGTCCGTGAGAAGGACGCGGCCATGGCGGCAATCGAGAAGTTGGACCGCTCCCATGTTGTGGCTGTCGAGATGCAGGTCGAAACGCTTTGGACGGATTCGGTCGGGGCGGTCCATGATGGGGGTGAAGACGATATCATCCTTGCATTGGTGGAAGAGGCCGAGGAGGGGCGGACTGCGGCGGCGGGTCACTCCATCGGCATCGTCACTCGCGTGGGTTTGGGAGCGGCGGCGGCGGCGGCGGCGGCGGCCACGGGTGGTGTCCTCGCTCGTCGTGTTCATTTCGGCGGCGAGGAAACCTAGCCAGTCAGCCAGAGGAAACACTCGTAGTGGTAGCAGCGGGTTCAGTTCACTCGTAGTCGTACTAGTAGCAGTGGGCCTCGACAGGCAAAGTGGTGTTGGGCCCCCGTTCACTCGACGGCTCGTCCATTGTTTCTTCCAGTTCCTGCATCTGCTGCAGCGAGGAGCATTACGAGACATGGTTTTTTGGACTGAAAGATTATTACTAGTACTACCGTCCTTCAAAGAATTGGGTACTGAATCCAGTTACATGTACAGCCCATCATTTCAAATACTTAGACATCCAATCTTGGTGAGCCTGGGAAAATACCATGGGGCAAGCATGGCGTGAACTACGTCTTGGAGAGCGCTCATTTGATGGTATACTAGTGGTTGGGGTGCGCCCCAGGCGCACCTCCTGAAACGTTCCTGTGCGCACTTGTCTTGTTTGAGTGCCCCGACTCGTCACGTACGTCCATTTTACATAGCAGCACATGTCTTAGTCGGACAGAGTTCATTACTCGTTTAACATGCCTTTCCATGCCTCCTCGCACAACCCTCTGCGCTACTATGCCTGTTACTTGTGTACATGAACGTTGCCTTGAGTTAGAGGCAAGATCAATGTCAGGAAATCCATATGTCAGTAGGTGAGATTGTTCGGACAACGAACAAATATCAGGCCCTCTGGGCACGAATACAGTTAGTATACAACAGAGAATCAGATTCACTATAGGAAGTAGTATATGTGATTAGAGTCACACAGAGCATAATTCAGTTAGACAATCCAAATCCAAAAGGAAATGAAGCTAACAAAGAGAAGCTATATGTGACACAAGAGCATTCGAAGGCTTGAAATTCAGTACGTGGGATAGCACACACAAAAGTATTACCAAGGCTCCATCTAGAGTTCACTACATGAGATATATATATGGGCATCAGTTTAGGTTTGACGTTTGTTAGCCCCATCTAGATGAAACATTTTAGCATAGAATATATTCACCATCTCCAGCATGTCCAATGCGCTCACAAAGTACACGAACCTTCAAGCACAAACAAACAAAGCAAACACCTATCAAAATTTAATTTCCTCGACACCACCAAACTCAAACACTACAGAATAGTATCAGCAAACCTCTCAAAAGTGTGCCCCTGCTCAACCACGCGGGGTGTTCCTCCAGCTGCAACCATGTCAGCTGAGAATCCGCTTGCTCCTTCGCCGCGTGATCGTGCGTCACGAACAGCTCCATGGACCGCGGCGTCATCGTCTCCATTCTCCATTTGCCCACTACCTCACACCAGCAGCTGATATCTGACTCGTAATATTTAATATTTTCCGTTTTTCTGAAACATATGTCAATTACATGAATTATCATTTCCATATATGAGAAAAAGAAAAATATACACCAATATGCACCTTGATTGCATATAATATTTGGACTGCACTGATGTGCAGTGAATGCAAAGGACACACTCCAGTTGTCTACAAACAGAAAAGAGCAAATGTCTGATTAATACACATAAGTATGGAGATATAAGCAACAAACATGGCCACATGTAAACAAGCATGGGGGAGAATATCCATCAATTCTGAACCACCTTTTCATTCCTGCCTATTTGAAAAATAGGAGCACATTGGCGAATCTCAGGTCATGCAAATGCATTTCATGCTTACTCCAGAATTCAACAAATTACTATAGAAATATTTTGTTGTCGATTATCAACTAAAGCTGCAGCAAAATTATGGTTCATATGCAATGCATAATGTATCGTTCATCTTAAGCCATGAATAAATATCAGTTGAAAGTGGCATCAGTAGAAGTAGGATATTAGTAAAAGTAGGGATCTCAACATATTAGTGTTTATCCTAAGTCATGGATTTATCATATTCCTAGGAAAGCAAAAGATATTATGCGTGCAATGTGAAGAGGCTAAGAAACTTACCATGATTGATATACCTCAAAATGTTTGATATTAAAATAAGCGAATAATCATGATGACAACTCTTTGATCAACCTGCCAGCGAATGGTTACAATATTCTCCCAACTTCTAATTAACAATTAAATGGTCTTTTCCATCTTTGCAAGGGAGGTTTATTTAATTATCATCATTTGAGAAGCACTGAAGATAGTTGCCAATAGTGGCACTGGTCAGAAGAACAAAAATTGACTAACCAAAAATAATGTATAGAAATGGCAACATGGAATCAGGAGCAAATGTGATGAGCCCCTCCTAAGGGCAGTGAGATACTGAAAATCATTACCTTGGACAACTTGAGAGTAAGATCCAATGAAAGAAAAGAAGGTGTGAGACGGAGTGCAAAATACGTAGTCATTACAAAAAGGAAGCAAGATTCTAGTGAGACGGAGTGCAAAATAACTGATAAAAAGGAAGCAAGATTCTAGAAAGCATGTTACTTGTAAGGCAAAACTTACCTGTGTAACTAACACGCGCGAATTCGAAATATGTAACTCCTATACCTACATAGCAGGATAAGCGCATAACTAATACAAAAGACAACATTATAATTGCCCTACAGTTTTCAGTGGGAAAAAATGATAAACTTAAAGGATGGCAAAACATATTTACATGTAATTGTGAATAATTATGAGTACACTTAGCAACACTATAAGAAACAAATAAGAACAAGAACAATGGATGAATAAATTACCCATCTAGCCAGAAACACTCCCGGACATCCATCAAATGTGGTGAAGTGAACAACACGAAAGCCACAGGATCACATGATTGATTCCCATGGGCATGTTAAACACTACACAAGTGTCCCAATAATACATCGTTGGGAAGCCAATGACTTGATTAATCACAACATGCACCATTCTGCGATTTTCGTCTACCATGAATTAAAGCTCTGTAATTGGTTACATTGCATCTCAGTGCCGAATAGCACTAAATTGAAGTGGCTGCTTAAATTTCAACACCAAATTGGAAAGCCCCAATCATTTATGTATCACACTGGAAATGAAAGGAATCAAATGTGAAAATGAAATGGTAAAAGACGTGTGATACACATAACCAGACCACACATATTTAAATACGTGAATCTTAAGTACATCAGTGTGATATACATGTGTTCAGTGTAGCAGTCAAAGAGGGTGAAACTGAAGTGAGATAGATGATATAAATGCAAGCAGGGAAATAAATCAAGAAATGAAACTGAAACACGTACTGAACATGAAAATTTGTGAGTAATAGGGGATTTAGGAGAGCAAGGGCAAACCTCGGCAAGCAGAGCAGCTGACAAAAAGAGCACTCAGCTGAAAACGAAACGAGAGCACACAAGGCCACCTACAATCCAGTCAAGTGAAGAACCTAGCAGTATACTATAGATGAATCAGTGGACTATAAAGGGGAAAAATGAATTAAGAGAAGTGCATAAAAACAACAAGCAGGTAACTCATAGAGCACATCATCCATATAAAACAATGAGCAGGGGGTGTAGTTGCTTTACAAAACACAGAGATTAAACATTAGTAGACAGCCATCATCACAAAGCAACAAGCACCACCCACTGCATCCATCCTTTCCAAAGCACCAACTGAAACAGTCACCATGCCTACAGTCAGCAAGCAGCAACCATTGGCTGGTGGTTTACAGTAATCATTGGATAGACCGACACATGCACAAGTGACACCCAAAGAACCAAACTAAACAGGGACTGCAGCACACTAAAAACTGATGACACCACACGATCATGCACATGAGCCAGAACGCACAAACACATCCTCCAACAAGCAAGGAGCAAGCGAACCAAAGGGAACCAGGAACAAACAGAAAGCACCTTTTTACAATATAGAACGAATCAACGAAGTAAAGCCTTGAGAGTACATCTCACCTTGCCGATCGACAAAAGCGAGGCCAAGCAATCGAACAAAGCAGCTGACAGATAAGGAAACCAAAACAAGCAACACTGTATTTGAATAGGCTTAATAGGATCAATTATCTATCAGCTATTTGATTTATCTTGTAGAATCAGTCTACAAGTAAAATATTGCAATTAATAATCATTTATGCTAGGTCAGGTCCAATGCCGTGGCATATTGCACAGAGTTTGATCAAATATTTTCCATGAATCAGCAGCCCATATTTTTAATTGTTGTTGCACACCACATACAAAAGCAAACTTTCGCCCCACAATGCACACTGAAGATCAGGACAGATTTAAGTAAGGTAGACATCAACAGATATTTCTACTGTGGCCATTCTTATATGGCTATTAACACAAATTCCATTACGAATAGATGCGGTGCAGATCATGCTAGGTCTTCATCCCAGATACTAAGGTTTCACCACTATGGAGTTAGTTGACTATATTTCTTTCCCCCACAAAACCAAGTTCTTAATACAAAACAAACTTAAGTCTGCAAGATACGCACACTGAACAATCAAGAACAATAATAGACAAGAGGATTTTTAGCTCACCTTCTGATTTCATGGTCGCTTTCTCATGAACTCATCGAGAGTGAATACAGACTGCAAAAACAACCATGTATACTGAATCAGTCATTATTCAACATGAACACCACAAAAACTGAAAAGTTTATTGCACTGGCTTTTGCGAACCTTGACAGTAACTCACCGAACTCTTGATGGCTAGATTAGAGAGAGAGAGAGAGAGATTTTTGTGCCTGCTGCACCTTACGAACAAAAATTGTAACCAACTTCCTCCCTGACAAGTAACATCCACCTCCACACTTCAGAACCAAAATCAGAAATCCCGACGGGAGAAACTGGAAAAATAGATGTGAATGCTTTCATAGAAAATGAAGAAATTACACCTGCAGGGTGGAGGAACATGGCAAAGGAAGGAAGTGAAGAAATTAGGATCCGGCCACCCCGGCTCCGACAATGATGAGGTCTGTCAGGTCATCGACTGCCTCGCTCCCTATGCCGTGAGCGACCGTGCAGCCGTCCTCCAGCGCGGGGATCCCTTCGGCCGGAGCCCTGTGGCGGAGGCGCTGGCGCCCCAACGCGACGGCGACGAGGACCACCGCAAGTAGCGTGGCCGCGGCGGCGCCAACGCGCTGCCAGACGCCGGCGGCGGGAGACGGTGTTGGATGATAGGTGGAGCTCGGGACGGGATACGAAGCACGAGCGCCGTGAGGGTGGCGGCGGCGGCGGCGGCGGTGGTGGGAACCCTAGCTGGGAGGAGAGAAGGAAAGAACTATGAGCGAGGGGTGCGAGCGTTTTGTGTCTGTCCTCACTCGACACAGTAAAAATGCGACAGTAAAACCTGCGGATGTGGCACGCACGAGGGTTCGCACTTTGCGCGACCGTTAAAGGGTTTAATACCATTGTTTTTCTGTTAACTCAAAGCTCTGTAGTTAGCTGCCTTCGCATGACTGAAACTGTAGACTAGGATAGTAGGGGTTGTTTTCCTTACCTCGGGTGTTTAATGGGTCTAAATATGCTTGAAATTCACTGATTTACATTTCCAATGCATGTATCTCAAACCAAAGAAACACACATATTTACTGAGCTTGTTTGGTGTCTTGGGGACTAGGGTGGCCCTAAGAACGTTATCATCTGTGCTTTGATCGATGAGGCTCCCACATTTGTGTATGGTGTCAATGAGAATACATACACACCAGACATCGACATTATTTCAATTGCATATTTTCTACCTTTGCTCGTAAGGGTTACTATTTTCATCCTCGGTTTAGCTGCTAGCTCTCCGCCTCAATTTGGTTTGTACAGTTGATGAGTGCATTTTCTCTCATTTTTACCTGTGTTTAAACCGAATATTCTCAGATATTGGAGATTATCACTTTGATTTGCCCACTAATTAATAATTAAATGCATAGTATAGCTAATCTTCTTTTTTTTGTTCTTTGCAGAAATGGACGTATTTAGGTGGGAAACCAAGCCATGTATATGGTCGTGAAGATCAATCCTGTTTAACTGGGCGCGCATAGAACGTCACATAAAAGAAGATGATATGTGTATGACCATGGTCGCTCATACCAGCGGCCGTGCCAGGTGGGACCGACTCCATGATGTCATCGTTGATGACTTTCTTGAAGGGACCCAAGCCAGAATTGGAACGAATGCGCCCTGAAACCCTATTTAGGAGACTATAGGTGATTGCATCATGTAATCACCATGTATCATCATTTGCTAGCGTGGTTTTGGGGCATTTACTCGATAACTTGCATCATGGCCTTGACAAAAAGCAATCCGTACTTCTTTGACGATGATGCTAAAATTATACAGAACGATGGTTCTTTCAAGATATTTGCATGGTTCACCCACCGACGCAACTATGAGTAATTATGATGTGGGCATCCGTGTCATAGCTGAGAGTTCCAAAACAACTACATGCTCATTTGATCATGCGAACAAGAAGCAGATTATTTGTGTTGGAAGAATCCCTATTGAGCTTGTTGCACCAGATGAAGTTAAGCCAACATTTAGAACTCCATGTGCCGTACACACGTTGTGGTAGGAAATATACGAGTCAAGTTTGATTCGGTTTGGCATAGGTGCAGTATAGGTGAGTCAAGTCTTTGGTCTAGTACTAGTTACGTGGTTATCTTAGTCTCCTAGGTGATTAAGGTGGCCGGATAATTAATTAGTTAAAATCCTTGGTTAGTTTGAATAGGAGATAGAGTCCGTATCTATCTTGGGTGCTTTAGTCGGTTTGGTCAGATTGGTGTTGCCTATATAACAGGCAGGCTTCGGCCGTGTATCCAGTTTGGAAGTTTTTGTTCTTCTGAGATTGAGATAAACCAGAAAAGTTCCCAGTCGGGGGACACCATGTACTGCGTTTCTGCGACCTTTTGAGGGAATGACTGCTACTGCGTTGAGGCTGGTGATCTTGCCGCAGATTGGTTTTTGTTCTTGTTAGATAATAGCGAGGGCTGAAATCTTTTTCTACCTGATCATTTACTTTGAGTACGGTATTTTTCTAGTTATCACAGATCGTTCTGCTACGCCGTGACGACTACAGTACTGTGAAAGATCGGAGTATCCCTCGCACAATTTAGCATCTCGCTAGTTTGTGTTTATCAAATTATCTTTTATCATCACACGGGCAAATTCTGCAGAGAAAAACATACAAATCTTTCTATTGTGTCATTTTTGAATCGTTGCTCTATAACATGTTACATATCTTGTGTTATTGCCGGTGTTGCGATGACATGAGCCTACACATGGATAAGAAGGCTATAGTTGTTTGAGAAAGAGTTTCTATGAAAAAAAATGGGAGAGCTTAGGAAACTTGGAAACTTGTACAATTTTGTTCATTTGCCAATAAGTTCTATTGATTAGCCTTGTTTTTAAAGTTGTGCCAATTAAGTTTGAAATACAAAATGCTGAAACTTGTTGGGAAGATGGCCGTCTTTACCTCCGCCTTTCAAGACTTGTGGAATACTAATAAATTATTGGAAGTTATTGAAACTCATTTTCAAACTAGACCGAAACATTAAACCTTTGTTGATGTTGAAACATGTCATCCTCTTTTTGTGTTTTGAAACCTGACAACAGGCCACATAATTCTTGCATTATGACGACATTCTTTTTCCCTGATAAAGGGCGTTTTTATTAACTTAACTTAAAATATATCATCAAGCAGATACAAAGCATCATGAGCAACACCCGACCTCTGCATTATAACATTCTAAAATCCATTCCGGTTTTTAGCTTATTTTTTATTCTTTATAACCCGATTCTCAATATAAATAACTAAAATTAAATATTTGAATTACTCACTAATTGCATATACGTCCTTAAAAAGCCTAAGGGCGGAGTGAGGTTCTTGTTTAGTTTTCGTCATTTTTCTTTTTGAAACCAATGTAGACGTTAAACATAGTTAATTACCTTTTACTTTTGAGTACCAAATCCAGATAATTTCAGCTTACCAAAGTAACATCTCAAGTTAGATTTTTCTCTTAGGTTGTGCTTTTTTTAGATGGTTGGGCTTGTCTCCCTCAAAAGAAAATACGGTCAGGCTTGTCAGCTCTTCTCTTTCGCCAGGAGAATCTTTGATTGCATTTTGCCTTTATTGACCATCATCAAACATTACGTCGCATAAATGAGAGGAAGAAATACAGTTTGATTTTCTTCACAGTTAGTGTTGGGTATAAACAAAATCGAACCAGTGCTATAAATAACAAATGACATCCTTTGAAATTATTACATCTTTTCGATTATATAGAAATAATATGTACCAAGCCGTGTTGATCGCTGTATAGAAAAACCGATATGTCGTGGTAATAGTTGGTTTGGCAGTGAATCACATTGCATGGTTTAAAATTGAAATCATAAAATCTCTAGACAACAAACTGATTAAATTTGAGCAATGCCACAATACCAGGAGTTACTACTTCGGTTGGGCTGCCATCCATCCATCCATCCAAGAAGAAAAAGGAAAGAAACGAGGGCAACAAGCAGCGGCAGCTGTCTCCACCACTCCACCAGTCCGTTCTCGCCGGCGCCTCTGTCCCCAAATCCAAATGGCGGACGAGGCCGCCGGAGCGAACTGCCCTCGCCGCAGCACGCGCCTCCTCCCCCGGATCCACGCGAATGAGGAGGAGGCCGAAATTGCAACCCGCCGTTGCAGCCCGCGCCTCCATCCCCAAACCCTCGCGAGCAAGGAGGTCTCCGGAGTGACCCGCCGCAGCAGCCCGCGATTCCATCCCCAAATCCACGCGAGTGGGGATGGGGAGGCCGCCCGAGTGACCCGCCGCCGCCGCCGCGGAACCTCGCCGGAGGCGGCTGACTCCCTGCCGGCCAGCGACGATCTACTCCGGGAGATCCTCCTCCGCCTCCCGCCGCAGCCGTCCTCCCTCCCACGCGCCGCCGCCGCCTGCAAGCGCTGGCTGCGCGTCGCCGCCGACCCCCGGTTCCTCCGCGGCTTCTCTGCCCATCACGGCAAGCCGCCACTCCTCGGCGTCTTCGAGCCCCTCGACTGGGAGATCGACTCGCGCGGCCTCCTTAATCGTCGCTCCTTCAAGCGCCGTGACAAGTGGATCGCGTTCACGCCCATCCTCGACCCTCCCGACCGGATCCCTCCTCAGCGCTTCGACCTGCGACGTCACGGCGTCGAAACCGGCATCCGCTCCAGGGCCCAGCTGCTCGGGTGCCGCCACGGCCGCCTTCTCATCATGGACCATGTGCCCATGGAGTTAGTTGTCTACGCCCCCATCACCGGCGAGCAGCGCCGTTTGGCCGTTCCCTCCAAGTTTAAGATGGACTTTCTCAACGCGGCGGTGCTCTGTGCTGACGACGAGCTTGGCCACGTGCACGGCAGCTGCCATTGGAGCCCATTCAAGGTAGTCTTAGTGTCCATGTACAGAAAGGATAATCGACCGGTTGCTTGTGTTTACTCTTCGGAGGCTGGTGTATGGGGCAATCTCATATCTACAGACGCTCGATGGGGGCTTGTTGATGCTAATCCCGGGATTCTTGTTGGTAATGTCCTTTACTGGTCGTCGAAGTCTGTGTGTGACGGCGAAGGTTTGTGCTATTTGGATAGGCTCACAAATGATATAATTGAGTTTGATTTGGATACACATAGCCTAGCTGTGATCAAGGGGCCTCCCTGTCTCAGTAACTCACTTAGACATCAGATCGTCAAGGCAGACGATGGTTCTGTTGGTCTCACCATAGTCTTTTATGGTAGATTCAAAATGTGGCAGAGGAATATTGATTGTCATGGTGTTGCCACATGGTTAAATCACAAGAGCATTCAAATGCATCATATTCTTGGGCTCTCTCATCACCTTGAGATATCGCCGGGATGGATAGATGTACTGGGGTATGATGAGGATAATGGTGTAATAGTTTTACATGTGGACGCCAGTGTCTACATGGTTCAACTGATGTCGATGCAATCCAAGAAACTTTATCGAAGCTATTGTCCCAATAATAGAGGTCACCCTTTCACAAGTTTCTATGCACCAGGTGATTGCTCATCCTTAGTCTTTGTGGTGTGGTAGTAACCAACTCCAGTAATATTCTATACATATATAGTTGATGGAATACCTTCTGAAATAACAGGTTTTTGGTCACTTGTTGAAGACCCATGCTTCAAATCACTAGTACACTTGTAGTGCACATTTTTAATTTCTTGTCTCTAATAGGTTACATTTATTTAAAGCTGAACACCAAAATCACTGCTGTTGGCTGTTTGGGCATGTATTATTTTTGTCAGCTTGATATGTGGGATAAATTCTAGGCAGTCTTTTTTTCTTACAAGCGAAAACTTTCATTATGAGGTAGCTAAATATTACTGTTTTCTGGATTGCTCTTCGCATTTAAAAATTATGTGGCTTTGTTTATCTATTGTTAGCATCAAAAGTGGGTTATAGAACATTCATAAAAACCTAAGTAGTTATTTTGTCGGTTCATCTATGTAACCTGACTCACTGTTGCCTCTTATGTCTTTTCCTTGTAGCTTTTATTAATCGCTTGACTTCTTATGCTTCTGGTCACAGCCATTCCTGCTGGATGCGATGGAGCTGAAATGTTGCACGATACGTAGGATGACTGTCTGGTTGCATGTCATAATGTGCTCGAATGGTTCAACAGGTAACAACATCTTCGAGATATAGTTTGTGAGGTCTAGTCGTCTAGATTGTTTAATTTTTTTTATGGAAACTATTGCTCATCCGGCTGTAGGGTTTCATGGATGTTAATGATGGGTACAGCAATTAAAACAATTTTAGGTTGTAACTTATAAATGATGTGCAGATGTTTCACATGGTGTTGTGTTGCTGTTGATATTACCTGGTCAGGCTGGGTGTTTGGTTAGACTGAACCGATCGGTTCGGTGCTTCGGTTTATCTTGATATTTGGTTTCCTATATTTACTAACTGTTTGGTCTCATGGAAAATTGATAAGCGAGATTTCGGTGCACCGATAGTTTGGTTCGGTCCTCAGAATAACCGAAGAAAACTGAGAATAGATTAGGGAGCAAGAAATCCGTAGTCAAAAGTCAAAAGGGACAACAAACAGGCCAACATAGTGGAGAAATTAGTAGGATGAAGGAATTAAATGGCGCTGGATATTCTCGCATGAGGGCCGCCGGCTGTGAAGGAGTGATGGTCGCCTAGCTCGCTGTTGCGTAGGGGCCATGTACGTTGTCGGCCGCCGCTGTGTGGTAGCCATGGGCACTGCCTCTGCCGCCGCGCGGGAGCCAAGTGCGTCGTCGGACCCCGCCGCGCGGGAACATTGGTGCTGCCGCCGCCACCACTGAGTTGGAGCCATGGCTAGCCAGCCACCACTGGGATTGCATGAGGTGGATAAATGGGGGCGGTGGTGATACGTGATATGCATGCGTGAAGCAAGAACGTTATGGATAAGTTGCGGCCTGTGGGACTGCTCCTGTTGTCTAGAAGCTTCGTATTGATGGTCTATTGGGCTTAGTTATGATGGGCCTTATATAATATTTCGGTCAATTCGGGAATTCGGTCAACCAGATCCAATGACCGAACTCACCGAACTTATTTCGGTTTTAGATTTGTGCGAACCGAACATACAACCAAAGTTTCGGTCCTCGGTTATTTCTGCTTCGGTCCCTGTTTTTTCGGCTCCGGTCTTCCGTTCTCGGTTTTTCTCCCCAGCCCTATTACCTGGTTGGTATTTGGCCATGCATAGAGTTCTCCCTTGGTTTAGCTATTTCAGAACCAGCAAACTGAGAGTAGACATTAGTAGCATTCAACTATCCCACCCAAGTAAATTACAATGTCAAAGGGCTTCACTGATTTACTTCGCTGTCATTTATAATCCTAGGAGATATAGGACTGGAGGAGTATGATATCCATTTCATTTTACGCCGCACGCACAACTTGCTCATTGACTGTTTTTAACCATGTATGCTGCTGCATAGGTGCTACCATTAGGTCTTGTCTATATTTCTAGTATCTACTAATGGATTAACAATTTTGTTTTCTCCAGGTGAAGTAATTAAGGGCTGCTGCTGTTCTTTACAAGTTTGTCATGTTGCATCAATCTGGTCGGCAGCGTATATATATGTTACGTGGAAGAACTTACTGTGCTTGTGCCGTAGCCTAACTAAGTTTGTAATGTAACAAGATGCTTTTTAATATCTATTCTAAGGAAGTTCAAGACAGATTCCGTTGTACTCCGTATCTTTTATCCCATGGTTGTGTTTGGCAAGTCTTCTCTGCTATTTTCTGGAGAGAAAAAACTCTGACAGGTCTTCTGTGCTATTTTCTGAAAAATAAACTTATCACATCCGTTCGAACAAACAGTGCCATGTCTATTCAGTTGGGCTGACCATCAGGAGCTAGGAGAACGGGAAACCAACGAACAGCCTGCAGAGGAAAGAACCGAAGCATGATGAAGGTAATACTATAGGTTTATCCACTTCTATTTTAAGGCATTTGGTATCATATGCCAGGAAAAGAATCTTGCATAACTCGTTTGTACACATGGATGCTTATTATTATGGCGAACACATTAGAGAAATAGTTTGGTGATGTTCAAATCTATATAGTTGGATTTCAGATTTCAAATGCTTTGGGTAGAGGCCATCTTAAATATTTTAAGCTACATACAATTTCAATTTCCTTTTCAATGATTTATAGAAGAAAGGAATTCAGAGACCTATATTGAATTATTTAGCCTCATGATTATCCTTAACAAATACCTTGGTTTTAGCCTCCCTGCTGATCAGCCGTACAGAGTGCTAGTTGCTGGCAAAATGTTCTCTTCGCCCACTTCCTTTTCTAGTATTGTATATATGTCAAACTTGGGTAAGCAGGTTTCATGTTTGTTACTGTTTAACATTTAGCAGCTTATTTATCTCTACCTTTTTCATAATTTTGTATTTAATTTGCAATACTAAATGGTTAGAACTTTGTGTAAATGTAGTGTTTTCTACTCCCTCTGTACAACAACAACAACAACAACAAAGCCTTTAGTCCCAAACAAGTTGGGGTAGGCTAGAGGTGAAACCCATAAGATCTCGCAACCAACTCATGGCTCTGGCACATGGATAGCAAGCTTCCACGCTCCCCTGTCCATAGCTAGCTCTTTGTTGATACTCCAATCCTTCAGGTCTCTCTTAACGGACTCCTCCCATGTCAAATTCGGTCTACCCCGCCCTCTCTTGACATTCTCCGCACGCTTTAGCCGTCCGCTATGCACTGGAGCTTCTGGAGCTTCTACTCCCTCTGTAAACTAATATAAGAGTAGTGTTCTAAACGCTCTTATATTAGTTAACAGAGGGAGTAGTAAGCTTGCTGGAACTTGAATACACCTTGGTTAGCAAAACATTTGTTAATTTTCAAACACTCCATCGTCATATTTAAGTCGCAATACTTAATGGTTAGAATTGTATGTGTAAATGCAGTGATTTTCTGTAAGGTGATACCTGGAGAGAGTGTTGTACCCCAGCATAAGCTGGTGGTTGCTGACTTTCGCTTTCGGATTCGTGTCCAGCGGGATAAGCGTGCCAAAGTCGCTAGAACGAAGTGGTGGAAGCTCAAGGGGGAGGTAGCTCAGGTGTTCAAGGAGAGGGTCATTAAGGAGGGCCCTTGGGAGGAAGGAGGGGATGCGGACAATGTGTGGATGAAGATGGCGACTTGCATTCGTAAGGTGGCCTCGGAGGAGTTTGGAGTGTCCAGGGGAAGGAGAAGCGAAGATAAGGATACCTGGTGGTGGAATGATGATGTCCAGAAGGCGATTAAAGAGAAGAAAGATTGCTTCAGACGCCTATACCTGGATAGGAGTGCAGACAACATAGAGAAGTACAAGATGGCGAAGAAGGCCGCAAAGCGAGCTGTTGGTGAAGCAAGGGGTCGGGCATATGAGGACCTCTACCAACGGTTAGGCACGAAGGAAGGTGAAAGGGACATCTATAAGATGGCCAAGATCCGAGAGAGGAAGACGAGGGATATTGGCCAAGTCAAATGCATCAAGGACAGAGCAGACCAACTCTTGGTGAAGGACGAGGAGATTAAGCATAGATGGCGGGAGTACTTCGACAAGTTGTTCAATGGGGAGAATGAGAGTTCTACCATTGAACTGGATGACTCCTTTGATGAGACCAGCATGCGTTTTGTGCGGCAAATCCAGGAGTCTGAGGTGAAGGAGGCTTTAAAAAGGATGAAAGGAGGCAAGGCGATGGGCCCTGATTGTATCCCCATTGAGGTGTGGAAAGGTTTCGGGGACATAGCGATAGTATGGCTAACCAAGCTTTTGAACCTCATTTTTCGGGCAAACAAGATGCCAGAAGAGTGGAGACGGAGTATATTAGTACCAAACTTCAAGAACAACGGGGATGTTCAGAGTTGTACTAATTACCGTGGAATTAAGCTGATGAGCCATACAATGAAGCTATGGGAGAGAGTCATTGAGCACCGCTTAAGAAGAATGACATGCGTGACCAAAAATCAGTTTGGTTTCATGCCTGGGAGGTCGACCATGGAAGCCATTTTCTTGGTACGACAACTTATGGAGAGATATAGGGAGCAAAAGGACTTGCATATGGTGTTCATTGACTTGGAGAAGGCCTATGATAAGATATCGCGGAATGTCATGTGGTGGGCCTTGGAGAAACACAAAGTCCTAGCAAAGTACATTACCCTCATCAAGGACATGTATGATAATGTTGTGACAAGTGTTCGAACAAGTGATGTCGACACCGATGACTTCCCGATTAAGATAGGACTGCATCAGGGGTCAGCTTTGAGCCCTTATCTTTTTGCATTGGTGATGGATGAGGTCACAAGGGATATACAAGGAGATATCCCATGGTGTATGCTCTTTGCGGATGATGTGGTGCTAGTTGACGATAGTCGGACGGGGGTAAATAGGAAGTTAGAGTTATGGAGACAAACCTTGGAATCGAAAGGGTTTAGGCTTAGTAGAACTAAAACCGAGTACATGATGTGCGGTTTCAGTACTACTAGGTGTGAGGAGGAGGAGGTTAGCCTTGATGGCCAGGTGGTACCTGGAAGGACACCTTTGGTATTTGGGGTCAATGCTGCAGGAGGATGGGGGTATTGATGAAGATGTGAACCATCGAATCAAAGCCGGATGGATGAAGTGGCGCCAAGCTTCTGGCATTCTCTGTGACAAGAGAGTGCCACAAAAGCTAAAAGGCAAGTTCTACAGGATGGCGGTTCGACCTGCAATGTTGTATGGCGCGGAGTGTTGGCCGACTAAAAGGCGACATGTTCAACAGTTAGGTGTGGCAGAGATGCGTATGTTGAGATGGATGTGTGGCCACACGAGGAAGGATCGAGTCCGGAATGATGATATACGAGATAGAGTTGGGGTAGCACCAATTGAGGAGAAGTTTGTCCAACATCGTCTGAGATGGTTTGGGCATATTCAGCGCAGGCCTCCAGAAGCTCCAGTGCATAGCGGACGGCTAAAGTATGCGGAGAATGTCAAGAGAGGGCGGGGTAGACCGAATTTGACATGGGAGGAGTCCGTTAAGAGAGACCTGAAGGATTGGAGTATCACCAAAGAGCTAGCTGTGGACAGGGGTGCGTGGAAGCTTGCTATCCATGTGCCAGAGCCATGAGTTGGTTGCGAGATCTTATGGGTTTCACCTCTAGCCTACCCCAACTTGTTTGGGACTAAAGGCTTTGTTGTTGTTGTTGTCTTCTGTCAGTGCATGCATTGTGCTGCGAACTGGAACTTGCAGCAGAAAGTTTTCATTTAACTTTGTTTTCAAATCTTGAAGAACTATATATAATGTATGGTTTTGCTTCATGTGGTGCCACTTGCTGGTTTGCATGTTAGTTCTGTGCAGTGAGTCTATATGGCAGTAAAATGTCGTTCACATTGTTTTTAAGGCGTCCTGCTTTAGACACTTAGGTGTCGCTTAGGCAATAGGGCGCCCTAGCAGCGCCTTAGAAATATGCCAGCTTTACGCGCTTAGGTGTCAGAGCGGTTGGTGCTCGCCTTAGGTCGCCTTACTGCCTTATAAACAACTTCAAACCTATATTCCCACATACCATCATTGTTAGGAATATTTAAAATGTAATTTCACATAAACTAATGTTTCTATATTTGTTTTCTCATTCAAACACATATATCCTGTAGCAAGCTTTCTTGGATTAACTCGTGGTATCCAGTTCCCAAGCATTCTCTTAATTTAGTGTCCTTTCTGAGGCATGGACCTGGTTTCTTTTGTAGGAGGTGGTCACTTTGGATGCATATGATTATCTGGTTCTTTTGTGGATGTGTATTTGCAGGCACACAATTAGCACGGGCAGAAACTTGGAAGCCAGGGTAAGCACTTCCATGCCCTGAGAGTGAGATTTGTTTTGCTGCTGGTAGTCCAATGCTTTGGATGCTATTTGCTGCTTGACTTTGCTTGTATTCTCTGCTGAAATTCCATGCAATTTCTAAGAGTACAGAGAGCAAGACTGGAATCAATTTGGAATACCTGTGACGGGAACGACATGAGCCCAACTTAAGCTCTTATGACCTTAAGGCTGAGGCCGCCACTGTAGGTGTTAGTTTTTGGTGAATTTTGTGGAGATAAGCATGTTAGAGACTGTCCATTTCTACAAAGATAAGTATTTCCGGGCGGAAGGAGTAAAACACTGTCATGATCTGGAGCTCTGCACATTTCGGTGCTTTACGATGATATAGTAGAAACGCTTTAAGGCACCTGTGTGGTGCATTCATTCATTCATTCATTCATTTCCACAGATCGACTAGCAGCGAAACTATAGGAATGAAGGATCAGCACATCAGATAGACAAGCACTAGCCTGGCACTGGCAGCGACCTCAGCTAGTTCAGCTCCAAGCAACAGCAGTAGATGAGGTCTCTAACGTGCCCAGAGCCGGCCCTTGTCAGTGAGTTTCTGTAAGACTGTGAGAAGGGGTCCTTTCGTGCACTATAATCACTAATAGTATTATGTCACTCTAAATATTACAATGTGAACTAAGGGAAAGAAGAACAACTATCACAACGAAATCAGTATTGGCCGTGGTGCACATGCCCTCTACTCGTCTTTCTTTCTAAGTCATCATTGATTTAGCTATATTTGGCACCTCATCTTTTTCACTGTCTCATTGTTGGCTTCTCTTAATCATTTGTCTTTTTTCCTCAAAAATGTTAATTATCTATCTTATGTTTCTAGGAACAACCACTCTTTGCTTATGTAATGGAATTGAAACATTGCACGATACATAGGATGAGTGGATGACTCTGGTTTATGTGCTAGTGTGCCGAAATGGTTCAACAGGTAAGAATATCATCTGAATAATTAGTTAGAATTTTTTTTACATCGGAAATAATTAGTTGTTGTCATATGGAGTATAATGATCATACTCGTTTAAATGTGCAATTCAACAGTTTCACCATCCAAACAGGATTTGGCATTGGTAAGCTGCCATGGATTCCAAGTGCCACCATGGATTCCAAGTGCCAAATACACGCCATCCAAACATTAGAATTGACATTCAAGCTCAATATCAGTACATCAAGATATTTGGTACTGGAGCCAATTCAATGCAGCTCTCCAATGTCTACATCCAAACAGAGCCCGAGAGAACTCCTTGTTTGGCCTCATTTGAAAATGATTATTTGGCGCTAAAAAATATTTTTTTCCCCATTCCCCCTCCCTATCTAAATTTGTTCCTTCTATGCCATTTCCATCCATTTTCTCATCCAACGGCATTAACTGACACGTGAAAAGACCATTTTGCCCTCAATAATTTCTTCCTTGTTTGGCCCTCTATTCAAAATGGTCTTTCATGTGCCAGCTAACACCGTTGGATGGAAATGTCATATGCGGAACAAAATTTAGATAGAGTGCCAAGTAGGGAAGAAATATTGTTTTAGGGCAAAATAGGGAAGCATATTTTGAAATAAGGCCAAATAAGGAATTCTCTCAATATCTAATGGGTCGGGCCCAGTATCACCTTTTGAGGGCCCACTGTGACGAGTGAACAAAACAACAACCACATGCGAAAACGCCAATCTCTTCCCCGTGTCGTCTACTAGATCTTGCTGGAGACTTCATTCCCGAATCAAAATGTCCCGCGACGGCGACTCACCGGCGGTCGCGCCTATGTCCCCACTGAACGAAGACGATCGCCTCCGTGAGATCCTCGTATGTCTGTGTCCCTGCCGGACGAAGACGGTCTCTTCCGGGAGATCCTCATCAGTGCCACGAAGATGATCTCGTTCGTATCTGGCCGTAGTCGTCCCCCCCTCCCCTCGCGTGCCTCACTGGCGGCATTGGCCTCTCCGCTCGAAGACGAAGATCTCGGGGAGATCCTCCTCCGCCTCCCGCCGCAGCCGTCCTCCCTCCCACGCGCCTCTACCATCTGCAAGCGTTGGCGAGGCCTCCTCACCAACCCCAAGTTCTTCTACCGCTTCTATGCCCACCATCGCAAGCCACCCCTCCTCGGCGTCTTTGAGATTTGGAACAGAAGGCACCACTTCGTATGAATCATGGACCCTCCCAACTGCATCCCCCCTCAGCGCTTCGACATGGCATAACACGGGGCTTCCTCGAAAGCGTTGTGCTCGATTGCCGCCACGGCCGTGTCCTCGTCAAGTACCGGGTGCGGGAAGAGTTCATTGTGTGTGACACCATCAGCGGTGATCAGCTCCACATGTCTATTCCACCGAAGTTTAGGAGGAGGATATTTGTCGGTGCGGCGGGGCTCTGCGCGGTGACCATGGCCATGTGCACGGCAGCTGCCACTCTAGTCCTTTCAAGATGGTCTTTGTGTCCACAACAAAAGATATAAGAACCCATGGATGTGTTTACTGTTCGGAGACTGGCATATGGGTCAATATCATATCAACATCGACTCCATGTCAGCTTTTTGTTGTTTGTTTTGCTGGTACCCCCATTGCTAAGGCCCTTTATTGGCCGCTTTTTATGCCCTGCAAGGGCATACTACAGTTTAATTTGGAAGAGCAGAGCCTAGCAGTGATTAAGGGGCCTCCTTTGACAAATGATTTCTACAAGAGCAGCTTTCGGATCATCCAGGCCGAGGACGGTGTTGTTGGCTTAGCCATATATATTGTCTTACCCTCGCTTCCAAATGTGTAAAAGGGACATCAATTGGCATGGTGTTGCCATATGGGTGCTGCAAAAGACCATTGAAATACATAGCATTCTTGGGCTCCCTCCTCAGATTGAAGGAGGGACAAGAGTGAGACAAACTAAAGTGGGATATTCTGAGGATACTGATGTAGTTTTCATATTTGTGGGCAGCAGTCTATACATGGTTCAACTTAAATCGATGCAATCCAAGAGGCTTTATGGAACCAGTCATTTTCCTTGCTACTATCCTCTCACGAGTTTCTATGCACCAGGTAATTGCTCGTCCATGGCCAATATTGTAGGAGTAACCTAATCCAGTTATGTTTTGTGCATAGTTGCTCAAACATTTTTGTTGTGCTTCTTAAGTCATTGACAAGGTAAGTTTAATAGCAATTTTCCCTCTGCTAGATAATTAAACATAAACTTAATAGCCGTATTGTGTTTTGTGTTATCATTCAATGTAGCTGTCTTCATTCTTGAGCGATCCAAATCAAGTGTCAAATGAGTAAAAATGTAAAATAAAATGTCAGTAACTTAGTTGGGCATGTTTGGACTCTCAAAGCTAGTTATTTTTTTGTACCCAGTCCTACCATTTGTTTTAATCTTGCTATATTTCTGAACTCCATAATACCAACTTTCCTTGATTCCAATAGTTCTCTTTGTTAGTTGATGAACACCCTCTGCAAGTGACTAATACATCTGTAGCACATGAGAAATAATTGCATTTCTTGTGTCTCTAATTAGGCTCCATTTATTTCAAACTGAACACCCATACCTAAACAAATGTAGTGTCAAAAGGCTCAACATTTATTCTTTTGTCATCAGTATTCACAGGAGATTGTGTTACAGTGCTCTTCTTTATGTTGCTGAACTAATAATGAGTTTGTTCCTCCAGGTGAGGGAATGACTGCTGCAGTTCTCACCGGGTTTGTTCCATCACATCGATGTGGTTGGCACTATTTATATGTTATCTGTAAGAAAAAAACTTATCATGCCAGTCCAGCCAAGTTTCTAATCCAGGGAATTTCAGCTTACCCTAGTAGTATTATTTGAAGTCGGTTTTCAGCCCCATCTTGTGTTCTTTATATGCTTGTGCTTGGAGGGTCGTCTCTTCAGCTCAAATATGACCTAAACTTAATTATATGTTTGTCAGTTTGTGTACTCTTCTCGGCTGTAGTATGAAAAGCACGACATTACAGTCGATGTTTTGTGTAAGCCATGAGAGTTTCAGCAGTAAGCATCACCTAGACTTGTATTGTTGTGTATTCTTTTTAGCTGTGGTTTGAAAAGCATCTACGGTCGATCTGAAGTGGTCACGATCCACTTGTGCTCCTTTGTCCTCAAGATTAATAGCAGGAAATTACTGCAGACAAGTATGGGCCTGCCTACTTCAAAAGTTGAAATAACTACTGCTCTCTAGGATATTACTCTAACAAAATAGTGTAAATAAACGTCTTATTTTTTGACACGGATGGAGTAGATTAGAGAGAGGGAAATGGTCTTTTGTCCACATGTTCAGTCATTTTAGTAGAGATAATTTTTTTTTGCACGGAAGAACATTAGATCCTATCTGCATCCTATGTTTTTCATGGAAGATCACATTGACTCGCATGTTATATTGGCAGAAATTTATAGTTCAGTTGAAACGTGGTCTACATGGCAGAGAATCATATCAAATCATTCGATCAAAATGAACTCTCTTGGTTTCAGCCACGGTCTACAAGTCACTGGACGGCAGAGTTTGCATTCTTGGATGTAATTTTTACCCTTAGAGTGTGAGGTTGCATTATCGCAGGAATTTGCTCACAGTAGGAATAAAACCTGATTTCTTAACCTGATACTCTGATTATCCACTTCTTCTGCAGTTGCCTAAATCACACCAACACTGTTGCATTGATCTCTGCTGGAACTCCCCCGTTATAAGGCCACATATCAGCTATCAGCTGGAACTTGCTTTCTTACCCTGAGACTTAGGCTTGCAACGTAGAACACCGTAGGAGGTTTCATTCGCAGCCGAGACAAGTTCCTCCGCGACGCAGCTATCACCATTATCGCCATCTCTGTTACATATTGCATCAATTGGAATGAGAAAACTTTATATTGGCAGAAGCGCGGCGACGGTGCTCGAAGTAGGCGAGGAAGAACCCGACAGCGTGACGAGGACCGGCGCGGACGGTGGCGTTCCCGCGCCTAGGGAGGCGGCGCGAGGCATACCACGTAGAAGTAGACGCGCGGGACGGAGGAGTAGACCGCGCGCCGTGACGCTACGGCCCGAAGGGATGACGCAACGGCAGCGCGCGGGTCGGGGCGGCGGCGCGGAAGACCTCAGGGCGGTTGCAGGGACCGCGTGCCATGCTCGCTACGGCTCGACGGGGCGACGCAGCGGCAGCGCGAGGGTCGATGCAGCCTCAGGGACGGTCTGGAGCGGACGGCCACGGGGCGGCGGTTGACCGCGGGCCGCGGCACTACGGCCCGATGGGGCGACGCGGCGGCAGCGCGCGGGGTGGTGCAACCACAGGGACGGCCTCAGGGCAACGGCGGGGACCACGTGTCGCGGCGCTACGACTCGAAGGGGCGACACAACGGCGGCGCGGATCGGTGCAGCCACGGGGAGAACCACAGGGCGGCGGCGCTGCGGCCCGACGGGGCGACGCAGCGGCAGCCCGTTGCTTGATCGGTAGAGGGGCGCGCTGAACTCGGGGACAAGGCGGTGATGGTCGGTGCAGGGCGACGAGCGGGCTGACGCGCGGATGGCAGCTTGCCCTGATGGGCCGCCTTGGCGCGCGTGGCCGTCGGGTAGAAGGAGAGGCCGGCTGGTCGCGCTGGGGTCGAAGTAGAGGCGCGCGCGCGGGGGGGGGGGGGTCGACGGCGGCGGCGGGTGACGCAAACCGATCAAGCATAGATCAGAAAACCAAAAAGAAACGCCGATTAAGATGACCGGCGGGAGAGAGAAAAACCCGGAGCAAGGGCTCGAGAAAAAGACTCTCTAGGGCAGCCGGTCAACACGACCGGCGGACGAACCCTAAGTACAGGCGGCGTGGCAACGGGCGGAGGTCATGGAGGCCGACCACCCGGGGACGGTGCGTGGGTGCGGAAGCGGCGGCGGCTAGGGTTTAGGATCGATGTAAGGCTGATACCATGTTAGAAGGGAGAGAGAGGGATTGGTGGAATTGTTATTGTATTGCTTGAGCCTCATGGGCATATATATAAGAGTACATGATCTACTTGAAGTAAAAGATAAGCCAGGACCAATCCTAGTCTATTCTACACTTCCTAAATAAACATTATACTCAACAGTTTATCTATTTTGTGCATTTGCTAAAGGAGGAAGAAACACACGTAAACTGAAGACAGCTTGACAGTCTATCTGGTAGTACAGAATGTTTTAGGACAGTGCTACAAATCAGCCGGATGATTTCTCTAGGAAATCATCCGCCTGTTTAGCCGTCCGATAACCGTCCTGATGCCGCTCGATCACAGCAATGCCATGTCAGCAGCGTAGCGCAGCAGCTTCCAACACAACGCTATTACAGCCTCGTGCAGTGCTCCAATGTAGCATCGACGCGTCGGGCGAGCTCCATTGCAGCCCCGGCGCAACTCCAACGTAGTACCGACGCTTCGGCGAAGCTCCACTGCAGCCCCGACCAAGTTCCAAAGCAGCATCAACGCTTCGGTGAAGCTCCATTGCAATTCCGGTCGAGCTCCACTGCAGCCCCGACCGAGCTCCAAAGCAGCACCGACGGCCCACGTAGCACTGGCGCGTCCGGCGAAGCTCCATTGCAACTCCGACGATGCTTCAATGCAACCCAGCGAAGTTTCAACGGCCACCCTATGGCGCTTCATGGCAGCACCTGCCGCGCGGGCGATGCTTCATTGCAGCGCGGACGCCGGCGCGGCGGTGGTCCGCCGATGCTCCATAGCAGCACCCGAAGTCATCGCTGATGTTTCACTTCAACCCGCATCGACGCGGCGAGCTCCATAGCAGCACCCGAAGTCATCGCTGATGTTTCACTTCAGCCCGCATCAACGCGGCGAGCTCCGTAGCAGCACCCGACACCGTCAGTGTTGTTTCACTGCAGCCCGCACTGACGCGGCGAGCTCCGTCGTAGCACCTCGCCGGCGATGCCGACGGAGCTTTACTGCAGCACCACATCGCTTGTTGGAGCTCCGTCGCAGCACCGCCTGCCCCCACTGAAACTCCATCGCATCACCCGATGGCCTCCGGCGCGGTGGTGCTCCACTGCAGCACGACGGCTACGCCGTTGATGCGACAAAGCACGCGATGGCGACGGACGGATGCTGCGATGCAGCACGACGCCAACGGGGAATGCGGCGACGCAGCATGCGGTGAGGACGCTGGATGCTTCGCCGTCTGCCCCGCCCTCGCCCGCGCCCCGATGGGAGCTTCACGATGCACGCGCTGATGTGGATTTTGTCGGCGTTGCTTGTTCGTTGCAGCAGCAGGTGGAGGAGAAAAATGAAGGAAGAAGATGAGGAGGGAAACGAGTGGAGGAGAAGGAGTCGGAAGGGATAAGGTGGGGGGATGAAAAGCGGTGCGCTGAGGGGGCACGTGGCGTGCGTACGAGACGGCTTACGGAGATAGGAAATCATCCGGTTTAAATTAAGCGTTTCCCAATGTGGGCAGTGCTACAAATCAGCCGAATGATTTCTCTAAGAAATCATCCGCCTGTTTAGCCTTCCGATAACCGTCCTGGTGCCGCTCGATCACAGCAATGCCATGTCAGCAGCGTAGCGCAGCAGCTTCCAACACAACGCTATTACAGCCTCGCGCAGTGTTCCAATGTAGCATCGACGTGTCGGGCGAGCTCCGTTGCAGCCCCAGCGCAACTCCAACGTAGTACCGACGCTTCGGCGAAGCTCCACTGCAGCCCCGACCAAGTTCCAAAGCAGCATCGACGCTCCGGCGAAGCTCCATTGCAACTCCGGTCGAGCTCCACTGCAGCCCCGACCGAGCTCCAAAGCAGCACCGACGGCCCACGCAGCACTGGCGCGTCCGGCGAAGCTCCATTGCAACTCCGACAACGCTACAATGCAATCCAGCAAAGTTTCAACGGCCACCCTGTGGCGCTTCATGGCAACACCTGCCGCGCGGGCGCTGCTTCATT
Source organism: Triticum aestivum (assembly GCF_018294505.1). Lineage (NCBI taxonomy): Eukaryota > Viridiplantae > Streptophyta > Magnoliopsida > Poales > Poaceae > Triticum > Triticum aestivum. The sequence continues at coordinate 28,240,343 of NC_057802.1, forward strand.
GCAGCGCAGACGCCGGCACGGTGGTGGTCCGCCGATGCTCCATAGCAGCACCCGAAGTCGTCGCTGATGTTTCACTTCAGCCCGCATCGACGCGGCGAGCTCCATAGCAGCACCCGACGCCGTCGATGTTGTTTCACTGAAGCCCGCACTGACGCAGCGAGCTCCGGCGCAGCACCTCGCCGGCGACGCCGACGGAGCTTTACTGCAGCACCACGTCGCTTGTTGGAGCTCCGTCGCAACACCGCCTGCCCCCACTGAAACTCCATCGCATCACCCGATGGCCTCCGGCGCGGCGGTGCTCCACTGCAGCACGACGGCAACGCCGTTGATGCGACAAAGCACGCGATGGCGACGGACAGATGCTGCGATGCAGCACGACGCCAACGGGGAATGCGGCGATGCAGCATGCGGTGGGGATGCTGGATGCTTCGTCGTCTGCCCCGCCCTCGCCCGCGCCCCGGTGGGAGCTTCACGATGCACGCGCTGATGTGGATTTTGTCGGCGTTGCTTGTTCGTTGCAGGAGCAGGTGGAGGAGAAAAATGAAGGAAGAAGATGAGGAGGGAAACGAGTGGAGGAGAAGGATTCGGAAGGGATAAGGTGGGGGGATGAAAAGCGGTGCGCTGAGGGGGCACGTGGCGTACGTACGAGACGGCTTACGGAGAAAGGAAATGATCCGATTTAAATTAAGCGTTTTCCAATGTGGGCAGTGCTACAAATCATTAGCCGTCCGATAACCGTCCTGATGCCGCTTGATCACAGCAATGCCATGTCAGCAGCGTAGCGCAGCAGCTTCCAACACAACGCTATTACAGCCTTGCGCAGTGCTCCAATGTAGCATCGACGCGTCGGGCGAGCTCCATTGCAGCCCCGACGCAACTCCAACGTAGTACCGACGCTTTGGCGAAGCTCCACTGCAGCCCCGACCAAGCTCCAAAGTAGCATCGACGCTCCGGCGAAGCTCCATTGCAACTCCGGTCGAGCTCCACTGCAGCCCCGACCGAGCTCCAAAGCAGCACCGATGGCCCACGCAGCACTGGCGCGTCCGGCGAAGCTCCATTGCAACTCCGACGACGCTTCAATGCAACCCAGCTAAGTTTCAACGGCCACCCTATGGCGCTTCATGGCAGCACCTGCCGCGCGGGCGATGCTTCATTGCAGCGCGGACGCCGGCGCGGCGGTGGTCCGCCGATGCTCCATAGCAGCACCCGAAGTCATCGCTGATGTTTCACTTCAGCCCGCATCAACGCGGCGAGCTCTGTAGCAGCACCCGACACCGTCAGTGTTGTTTCACTGCAGCCCGCACTGACGCGGCGAGCTCCGTCGTAGCACCTCGCCGGCGATGCCGACGGAGCTTTACTGCAGCACCACATCGCTTGTTGGAGCTCCGTCGCAGCACCGCCTGCCCCCACTGAAACTCCATCGCATCACCCGATGGCCTCCGGCGCGGCGGTGCTCCACTGCAGCACGACGGCTACGCCGTTGATGCGACAAAGCATGCGATGGCGACGGACGGATGCTGCGATGCAGCACGACGCCAACGGGGAATGCGGCGACGCAGCATGCGGTGAGGACGCTGGATGCTTCGTCGTCTGCCCCGCCCTCGCCCGCGCCCCGATGGGAGCTTCACGATGCACGCGCTGATGTGGATTTTGTCGGCGTTGCTTGTTCATTGCAGCAGCAGGTGGAGGAGAAAAATGAAGGAAGAAGATGAGGAGGGAAACGAGTGGAGGAGAAGGAGTCGGAAGGGATAACACTACTAGAAAAAGGGCTATAGATGGGATTGACACTAATGGCGCACCAGACAAGCGGTGCGCCATTAGTATATACTAATGGCGCACCACCTTCTGATACGCCATTAGAGTTGAAACTACTAATAGCGCACCAGGCGCAGGGTGCGCCATTAGTATCAATTTTTTTTAACTAGTGCGCCTGTCCAAACATACTAATGGCGCATCCAGACACAGTGCGCCATTACTAGTTGTAACTAGTAATGGCGCACCTGGCCCAGGGTGTGCCATTAGTATCAATTTTTTTTAACTAGTGCGCCTGTCCAAACATACTAATGGCGCATCCAGACACAGTGCGCCATTACTTGTTGTAACTAGTAATGGCGCACCTGTCCCAGGGTGCGCCATTAGTATCAATATTTTTTTTAAACTAGTGCGCCTGTCCAAACATACTAATGGCGCATCCAGACACAGTGCGCCATTACTAGTTGTAACTAGTAATGGCGCACCAGGCCCAGGGTGCGCCATTAGTACAATTTTTTTTAACTAGTGCGCCTGTCCAAACATACTAATGGGGCACCACCAGAAGGTGCGCCATTAGTAACCTGGATTACTAATGGCGCATTTAGAGTTGGTGCGCCATTAGTAAGTGGGCAGCAACAAGATATTTTGGACAGCCTCTCCTACCCACACTCACTTTCTCCCCACTTCATTCTCTCCACCTCCTCCTTGTCTCGGGTGCCTCCTCTTTTTCACCTCATTTCCACCATAGATTCATTCAATTTAAGTGGTTAAATTACCTTGTTTTGATAGGTAAGTAAGGGGGAAGCTATATTTATGTTGTTCTCCCTACAACAATGTGCACATGCACTTTTTATGGCCTAGCTAGATCTATGTATGTTCGAGGTGTTGCATATGTTTGTGGTGTTGCATATGTGTTTGTGTTTGGAGGTGTACCGGTATTTGAAATGCGATAGTTGCCAATATTTTTCCGGAATGTTGATTCATTTTCGTTTCGGCGAGAATTTTGGCATTAAGCATTCTTTTTGGTCTTATTTTTAGGGAAAGTCATGCCAAATTTTTTCTTGGTTCTAAATATCGTTTTGTTCTACCCCGCAGGCGACCATGGTCCGCATGATGACCGAAGGCATCGTGAATAGGTTTTTGAGGTCCGCGAAGGCCGAGATGCTTCAAAAGAACGAGACGGAGATAAGATGTCCGTGTCGAAGATGCAAGCTGAAGAGCCTTATTGCGGACCCGGAATCCTGGCAGGTGCGGGACCACCTGCTCTTGCGTGGTTTCATGGATGGCTATCGGTGGCAACGTGATGAAGATGACTACGAAGTCGTCCATGGGGGCCGGGCAAGAAATGAGGAAGGGCAGCAAGACAACCACCGCGGCTCGGGCGGGCGAGAAGACGAAGAATCCCCAGGAGATGATCACGACGGTGATGCTGTACACAGTCATCATGTAGAAGATGCAGGACATGATGACGAGGAAGATGCCGGAGCAGACGACGGGCATGATCATGAAGATGATGATGCCGGCGGAGCAGACGACGCTGGACCATCGATGGGCTGGGTGCAGGACCCTCATATTCAAGAGCTGCTTCTCAAGCAGACGGATAACGCAAGAGCTGCCGCCCGAGAGAAAGCCAAGATGGATCAACTTGAGTTAGACGCGGTTACTCCATTGTATGAAGGATGCAGGCCCGAGGATACCCGCCTGAAAGTAACGCTCGTGGCTCTGGAGATGAAGGTAAAACACAAAATGACCGACGCATGCTTCGACGAGAACATGTCATTCTGGCACGAACGTCTTCCCAAGGGGAACAAGTGCCCGACCAGTTTGGAGGAGGCGAAGAAAATCGTGTGTCCTTTGGAGTTACCGCACGTGAAATACCATGTGTGCATGAACAATTGCATCATTTATCGGGACGAGCACGCGGAGTCTACCATATGTCCGGTGTGCGGCGTCACTCGATACAAGAAGTGGTGTGGTACTTTCCGATCACTCCTCGAAAAGTGGTGTGGTACTTTCCGATCACTCCTCGTCTGCAGCGGTATTTCGCGGACCCTAAGGTAGCAAAGCTCCTGCGTTGGCACGCGGATAGGGAGGAGAAGAAGCGAGAAGATGACGCAAATGATCCGGAGATAGATAAAAAAGACAAGATGCTGAGTCACCCTAAGGATGCGAGCCAGTGGCAAGCGTTGAACTTTGAAGACCTAGAATTTGGGAACGATCCAAGGAACATCGTGCTGGGCGCGAGCACCGATGGAGTCAATCCGTTTGGCAGCCAGAGAAGCACACATAGCACCTGGCCTGTGTTTGTGTGGATGTACAACCTTCCCCCCTGGATGTGCATGAAGAGGAAGTACATTCACATGAGTATGCTAATTGAAGGACCGAAACAACCAGGGAACGACATCAATCTGTATCTGGGGCTGCTGAAAGAGGAGCTTGACACGCTGTGGAAAACGCCAGCCAATACGTGGGACGCCGCAGAGAAAGAATATTTCCCTATGAGAGCCGCGCTGCTCACGACGGTGCACGACTATCTCGGTTACGGATATGTCGCGGGGCAGGTGGTCCACGGATTTTCTGGATGCGTCAGGTGCATGGATGACACAACGTATCGCCAGCTAGATAGAGATCCCGGGTCTTCGAAAACCGTGTTCATGGGACATCGAAGGTGGCTTCGCGACGATGACCCGTGGAGAAAACGCAAGGATCTATTCGATGGTGAAACCGAACCCCGAGGACGCCCGCGTACGAGGAGCGGCGAGGAAATAGACGAGCTGTTGAAAAATTGGAAAGACTGCCCACTGCCGGGAAAGAAGCAAAAGGCGCCAGAGCCGGGAAAGAAGCGAAAGGCGCCAGAGCCGCTGCTGAAGGTATGGAAAACGAGGTCTGTTTTCTGGGACTTGCCGTACTGGAAGATCCACCGTGTGCCTCACAGCCTTGATGTCATGCATATCACGAAGAACGTGTGCGAGAGTCTGCTTGGTACCCTGCTCAACATGCCAGAGAGGACCAAAGATGGGCCGAAAGCAAGGGCAGACTTGAAATCAATGGGCATCAGGCAGGAGCTTCACGCTATATATGATGATGATGATGAGGCGAAGCAGGACACGGAAAGTCGTCACAAAGGCAAAAAGGCCAAGAAGACCGGAAATGACTACCCTCCCGCGTGCTTCACTCTAAGTCAGGAGGAGATCGAGCAGTTTTTCACCTGCCTCGTAGGAGTAAAACTTCCTTACGGTTACGCGGGGAAGATAAGCAGATACCTAGACCTAGCGAAGCTGAAGTTCAGCGGGATGAAGTCTCACGACTGTCACGTGCTGATGACGCAGATACTTCCAGTTGCAATCCGTGGGATCATGGACGCGCACGTCCGTGAAATGCTATTTGGCCTATGCAACTTTTTCGACGTCATCTCTCGGAAGTCTGTTGGCGTGAGGCAACTCAGAAGGCTACAGGAAGAGATCGTGGTGATACTATGCGAGCTTGAGATGTACTTCCCGCCCGCATTCTTCGACGTTATGGTGCATCTGCTAGTCCATATCGTGGACGATATCATCCAACTCGGGCCGACGTTCCTGCACAGCATGATGCCGTTCGAAAGGATGAATGGTGTCATCAAAGGATACGTTCGCAACATGTCACGTCCAGAGGGAAGCATAGCCAGGGGCTTTCTGACCGAAGAGTGCATCTCCTACTGTACGAATTATCTAGGCATCGAGAACCCCGTTGGTCTGCCCGTCAACAGGCACCTCGGCAGGCTCGCTGGATGGGGTCACCGTGAGGGTCGCCGCGAAATGCATGTCGACTTCGAGGGTCGACTCGCCGACTTTGAAAGAGCAAACCTAGTCGCGCTACAACACATAGGCGTGGTCGATCCTTGGGTGGTAGAGCACAAAACCTTTCTTAAGAAGACGTACAATGACCGAGGCCAACAGAGGACGGACGGAGATATACTCAAAGAGCACAACTCATGTTTCACGCGTTGGTTCAAGCAAAAGCTTCTGTCATACCCTTTACATGAGGATTCTTCCGCGGAAGAACAACTCATATTCGCCTTGTCACAGGGCGCCGAGCACAACCTGATGACCTATGAGGCGTACGATATCAACGGCTACACATTCTACACCGAGGCCAAGGACATGAAGAGCGATGGTTATCAGAACTCCGGGGTAACGATGGAATCCTACACCGGTAATGACAAGGACAGATACTACGGAAGGATCGAGGAGATCTGGGAGCTGAGCTATGCTGGAGAGAAGGTCCCGATGTTCCGTGTCAGATGGGCCAAGAGCGTCCTAAAAGAAGACCGGTATTTCACCACCATGGTTATACCCGAAGCCAAATCCAAGACCGCAGGCGCAAACGTCACCGCGAAAAATGAGCCATGGGTACTGGCTTCCCAAGTGGACCAATGCTTCTTCATTACCGACCCGTCAAAGCCCAGTCGTGTTGTCGTGAGGAGAGGCAAAAGGAAGATCATCGGAATGGATGGAGTAGCCAATGAGCAAGACTTCGACAAGTACGGCGACCCGAGAATCGAACATGACGACGATGATGAAGTAGCAGCATACACCACAAGAAGAAGCAGGACCACCCTACCTAAAGGACGTCCGTTCCACAGAAGAACTCCATTTGCGAAAAAGAAGGGCAAGAAGATTGTGAACAGATAGCTAGCTAAGATCGATTGTATTTAAATCGTAGCCTTCATTTCTCGATTGTATTTCATGGGCACTTTTTGAACTATCATGAATATTTTTAAATTTCATGGACACTCGATCTCGATCCCCCTCCATCTCGATCGCTATCCCACCTCGCCAGATCCGGTCCCCCTCGCCGCCGAGCACCCCCCGGTCCACCGGCCCCCCGCACCCCGCGCACCCTCACCCGCTCCACCGGCATTACTGTTTGATGATATTTTTTAAAAAATTATTACTGTCTTATAAAAAATATTACTGTTATGATTTACACAAGTTTGAACATATTTAAACACAAATAAATATGAAACAGCATTTTAAATGCATAAAAAAATTGCGGAGCCTAGGAATCGAACCCAGGACCTCCTGGTGTGAGAACTGGCTGCTGACCAATCGAGCTAGTAGAGGGAACTTGGTGTGGATCAGGTCAGGTGGAAGATAACCTGTTGGCTCGAGCAGAAATCAAAAAAAATACTAATGGCGCACCAGGGTGAGGTGCGCCATTAGTATGGATGTACTTATGGCGCACCGAGGGGTGGTTCGCCATTAGTATTGTGCCCTCGCCCGGCCCTCGATCCCCTTCCCTTCTCCTGTCCCCGGCCCAAACCTATCCCCTCTCTTCCCTCGCCCTCGCCCTCGATCCCCTTCCCCTCTCCTCTCCCGACGTCGCTGCCCCGCCGCCTCGACGCCGCCCCGTCGTCCTCGTCTCCGCCCCGACGCCCCGCCGCCCCGACGCCGCCCTCTCCTCTCCCGACGCCGCCGCCCTGCCGCCCCGTCGTCCTCATCTCCTCGGCGCCGCTCTCCTCGTCTCCTCGGAGCACCACCACCACCCGGACCTCGTCGCCTCCCGGACCTCGTCGCACCACCACCAACATCCACAGCGTCGACGTCTTCGTCCCCGACGACGCCCCCGTCTTCTACGCCCGCAGGTACCCCATCCAAATCACCCCCGCCTCCATTTCCCACCTCTCCCTCTCTGCTCCTAATACAACAATCTGTCTCTGAACTTCGCTTTTGGACTCCTGAGTACATTTTGTTTGGGAACTGCATACTATGTTTGATTTAAATGGAGCTCCCATGCGTAGAACACCTCTTGGAGTATCAAGTGTAGGTTTCAAACAGAGGGAAGGGTGGAAAATTAGATTAGGTAAAACCTGTTTGACAGTTCGGATGAAATTGTGTCACATGCCTTATTTAGTTTGGGAGGTACTAACCTCCTGTTGTAGTTGAGCAGTGTCCGTTCGAAAAGAAATATTATTCTAGTCTTTCACTGATCAGTTGTGTAATTGCATATGTATCGAAGCACTAGGGGGTAAACCAAGAAGGTAGATAGCACAAAATTCTTCACTAGGACAGTGACAATAGTGACTTTCTGTTATCCCTACTGTTCCCTTGGTAAAACGTATAGGATGTACTTCTCACGATCAGGACTGCAGCTAAGATGAACATGCAATCTCTCTTTTCTTTTAATTTTCAGAACATTTACAGTCTTGCTCACTACTCTGATTCTTCTTTATCAGTGGATGCAAAGTCAAAAACAAGAGCTTTTAGGACTTCATGTTTTGAAACCAGTTAAATCATATAGTTTCTGTTATTTTTTCTCATGCTCCTGTTCTCTGAACATATTAGCTGGAAGCATCACATAGTTTGTTAGCTTTTTACAGACAAGTGTGCTTTGATTTTTGTTTAAGATTGCAGCTATCTTCATGTTGTTTGTTCCATAAATATTCTTATATACCATCAAAATAACTTCTGTTAATTATGTTCAGTACTGATGAATTTTTCATTGACTATTTTGAACACTGTCATTCTCAAGTTAAGTTTGTACTCTGTAACCTCATAACCTCATAAAGAGCAATATATTTGTTTGGCTGTCTTCTGTTAACAATATTTACCCCTGTTCTTTAATGTGCAATTTGTAATCATCTATCTAACCATGTTTTCCATTAGAAGTTAGAACGTGTCTGTTTGTCTATTCTAAAACTAAGGTGTAGCATCCAAGAGCTTGTCTTCATTTAGTATGCTTCAGTTTATCTATTGTGGATTACTCTCTCCATTCCAAATTAATTGAAGTTCTAGCTTTGTCCTTATTCAAATTTGACCAAGTCCATAAGAAAAATATATCAAGACCTACAACGCCAAATTAGTTTCATTACACTGAAAACTAAGTTTCTGATTTATTTTGTTATAGAAGTGTATTTAGTTAGTTACTTACTCCTGGTAGCTAATAAGTGGTTACTCTTTGGACTTTGGTGGTGTATGTATCAAAGCATGTTGTAAATATAGCAGCTCTGTTCCTTTTGTTGTAATGCCTAATGCCTTCATATTCTACTTGTATCACTGTATCATTGTAGCAAAAGTACAAGGATCAGATCACTTGGGCATGAAATGGTTCCAGAAACCAAAAGCCTGTTGTAAATTATAGCAGTTCTCTGTGTTTTTGTGTAATGCCTAATGCCTTCTCTGTGTTTTTGTGCATAGATTTTAGGGCAAATCTAGCACAGTTAGCAAAGTTAGAAATCTTTTAGGAAATTAGGGTAGTAGCAAAAACAGTAGCAATTTAAAAAAATAGTACCAAAAAAATTAGGTATAAAAACAGTAGCAAATAAAAAATATTAGCAAATATAGCTAGGGTAATTTTGTTTAGGTATAAAAAACAGTAGCAATTTTAAAAGAATAGTAGCAATTTTAAAAACAGTAGCAAAAAAATTAGGTATAAAAACAGTAGCAAATAAAAAAAGAGTACCAAATATAGCTAGGGAAATTTTGTTTAGGTATAAAAACAGTAGCAAATAAAAAAAAGCAGTAGCAAATTAAAAAAACAGTAGCAAAAAATTAGGTAAAAAAACAGTAGCAAATATAGCTAGGGCAATTTTGTTTAGGTATAAAAAACAGTAGCTACAATTTGTAAAAAGCATGAGCAACTGAAAAATCATCCTGAAATATAGCTAGGACAAACTTCAGTCTTTTTTTTGTTTGTAACAGAAACTACAGTAGTAAATATTTCCTGAAGTAAATATTTTCAGTCATTACAAATATGATACTGCTTGGAGATGATACTGCTTGGAGATGCATATATTGTTTCACCTCTTCACATGCCAATGTATTTTCCATGTTGTGATGGAGGCCTTTTTTGCCTTGTCCACCCGAGAGGCCCTTGAGTTTGCCGGAATGTCGATTAACTTCCGTTCCGGCAAATTCGGGTACTCCATATGTCCTATTTTCAGCAAAGGTCATGCTGAAATTTTTCGTGAATTTTAGCATGACTTTGCTAAAAATAGGACATATGGGGTACTTGTGACTAATGCATGGGCCGGGGTATCTTAGTAGTTAATTAAGTAGGATCAAGTGCCCCGGCGTACTTGTGACTAATGCATGGCTTTTAGGGTGCCTCGGTGTCGATAAAAACCGAAATGATGAAAGCTTAGGCTTTTAGGGTGCCTCGGCGTCGAAAAACCCTCAATGATAAAAGCTTAGCTTTTAGGATGCCTCGGTGTCGACAAACCCTAAATGATGAGACCATGATCTTGTTCCTTGACAATAACCAACTTTTTGACCAAACTTTGTTCCTATTTAGCGAGAAACATGGCCAACAACGATGAGGCCGGGGGTTCGAGCGTCAAGCCATTCTGGAAGCTGTCCCAGGAGATGGAGGAACAACCTCACTTGTATGAGGACGCCGCCTTCCCCACCGATCCTGAGACCACTGATGGTACCGCCGAGGATGACCCCACTGATGCCACCACTGATGGTGCCGCCGAGGATGCCACCACTGATGATGGCGGCGCACGCACAGATGGTAGCCAACCGAAGAGGCAACGGAAGGACCGGCGCCCGACCGTGCTCCGCACCCTCAAGGAGGAAGTTACTGAAGTGGACTCCGACGGGAATCCAACGGCGCCCCAACGAATAGTCAAGGGGTACTCGCTTCAGCTCGGGTGCATTCTCCGGAGCACCGTCTCGATCAACACCGAGAACCTGAGGCATCCTGACCGAGGGAATTTGCGCAACCTCCTCTTCACGAAGCTGCACGAACGATACAAGTTCCCCGCTGAATTTGAAAACACAAGCCTCAAAGGGAATAAAGTGAACAATGCTGCCCTCACGAAGATGAGCAAGGCCCTGTCTACTTGGAAAAGCAATGTGAAGAGAATGATCGAGAAAGGTGAGAGTTATGAGAAGATCAAGGAGAAAAATCCTTCGATCACCGAAGATGACTACAACGACTTCAAGATCAATTGCTCGAGCACCGCAAACTTCGAATCAAGTAAGTGGGGGAAAGAAATGCGGGAGCTGAACTTAGGGGAACACACACTCGGTCCCGGCGGTTACAGAGTGGCGGAGCCTATATGGGACAAGGAGGAGGCGGACCGTGCCGAGCAAGGCCTACCTCCCCTCTTCGATAAATACGGTGACAAGCAGACCAGGAACTTTGTCAGGGCCCGGTACAAGAAGGACCCGAAAACAAAGGAGCTTACCACAGATCCGAAGACCAGGGCGCTTGAGCTTGTTCTGGTAAGGAATACACCCCCTCGTAATTAGCTCCATATGGCTGCATTCTAATTAATGAAGCCAAAATTCTAAATGGTTCACATTCCTTCCGTAGGCAACTGAAAGCAGTAGCGCGGGGTCGACTAAGAGCAACCCTTGGGACACCACTATAAATAGGGCGTTGAATGTAATGAAGAACAAGGATAAGCTCAGTAAGCCGACGTCAGCTGGTCGTGTGGCCGGCAAAGGCTTGTCGACAAAATGGTCATCATACTATGACACTGCTGGGTGAAAGGAGAAAAAGACCAGCTCGGAAAGCCAGGCGCGCGAGGTTCAAGAACTCAGGGCACAGGTGGCGCGGATTCCGAAGATTGTCTAAGAGCAAGTGCAACAACAACTCGGAGCGACGATCACCGCCATTGTGCCTACCTTGATCCAGGGGATTAGTGCGTGGATTGCGGGCGGCCAACAGGGGCCGCCCCCGATTCCTAGCTTCACGGCCAGCAACTCGCAGAACGCGATGGCGGGGCCATTGGTGTCTCCGGCGGAGGCGGCATTGGTGTCTCCGACGCCGGCACGGGAGCTTAATGCACCCGGGTGTACGCCGGCCGGCACCTCTGCAGCAAGCGGCCCCTCCGTCAACTGCACGCCCGCCGTTGGCGGTGCCTCGACATTAGCCGAGCTCGACGCCATCATCACGGTAACTAATTAAGCCTCTCTCGGCCGAGGACTTCATCTCCTTGCCTTTGACTGGGCATCCCTAACGCCCTACATGTTTTCGCAGGGCGCCGCCGACGTTCCGTGCACTCTCCTGCACTTCGTGAACAACGAGTTGGTCGATGTCGCCAAGGGCAAAATCGTTCAACCGGGCAACCCCTTGTTCCACGGTACCCAGATGCCACCCAACTTGTTTAGGGTTCAACTGGTTCGGGTGCTGCCAGGCTGCGACGAGGTGTTACCTTTGATTCGACCCCTCGGGGCCGACGATGATGACGTGATGAACCTCAGCGCCTGCCTGAGCTGGCCCCTGCTTTGGCCGAAGAGCCAGATTCGTTTGGGGGCGGGGGACACCACCCCAAAGACAACACCGCCAGTCGTGCCGGCGCCAAGTCGGCCCCATGGCAAGACCGCCGCAACGGTGCCGGACATCCCTATGCCACTGGATCCAAACATGCATATGGCACAGTATCAGAACGACGACGATGACGATACATTTGCCAACGTCGATCAGTACTTTGCCGATCATGGGGACGGTGGCGACTTCATGGGGCCTCCTTCTCAAGAACCCAACCCAACAAAAGACGTGTGCGATCTAGCTGGTACCGCGGAGAAGCCAAATTGCAACAGGCGTCGTCTGCAGTTCAGCTCTCAGGAGACGCCTCCAGCTGTCGACTTCACCGAGCCTCAGATAGGCGAGGTGCCAAATATGATCAGCCTCAACACACTCAAGAAGGCGGTCTGTGAGCAGAACTCGGTCCCATTACAGGAGATCAAGAAGAAGGCACGCAAAAGAAAGACTAACAAGGGTGCGGGCCAGCCGGCACCGAGTACGATCCGTGCTCAGGACGGGCCACCTTCAACTGCGGATATCTCGAGGAGGGTGCATGTGGCGGGTAGGCCGATGCTACCGAGAAATATGCTCGATGCTGCAACCGGTGCTATGCGGAGTCTGCATGACAGTGTTTTTTCTTTGGAGAAGCGGCGTCTCCGGGAGAAGGATGTGGCATACCCGGTTTTCGCGGCCAAGGTGCCAGAGGGCAAGGGCTTTGTGGATAACTCCATCGGGGGTACGATCGTCCTGCGGTTTGATGACATCTACGCTATGTTGAACCTTCATCCGCTGCACTACACCTTCGTTCGGCTATTTTCGCTGAGTATGGAGATGCGGATCATTCGCGACAAGACCCCGGACATCGTGATAGTCGACCCCTTCTACATGCGTGCCAAGATCTTGGGCAGCGCTGGGGACCGGCAAGTCACGAGTTCTTACCTCGAAGGCGTCATTCTGGCAAACCAAGATAAGGATAACTTCCTCGTGCCTTACTTTCCCGAGTAAGTCCTCCCCTCAACCGCCCCGTAACATATGAATTCTTAGATTTCGATCGTTTTTCTTTTAACATTCCGTGTTTTCTGCAGTGAGACACATTGCACGCTCATCCTCCTAAGCCCCAAATATTCCATGGCCACGTATTTCGACCCGGACCGTCAGTCGAACGTAGACTACACAAATGTCAAGAAGGTTCTTGATGATGTTCTCCCCGACTACGTCAAATCTGGAGGCACCTTCACCAGGCCTATTCGTAAGTACGGCAAGGACGTGTTCTCCCACAATACGATGTTCTGCTGCGTCAAGCAGCCGCCTGGCGGTCAGAAGGATGCCTACTACGCCATCCATCACATGCGGGCGATCGTGCGGGACCATAATCACCTTCTCCTACCAAATAATCTCAAAGATTGGCCCGCAAGCTTGGAGGCAATCCAGGACGCGGACATCAGACAAGAATTCTTTCGCATCCAGTCGGAGTTTGCGGAAATCATCCATCAAGATGTCCTTCGTACCTCGGGGCAGTTCTACCTCAGAAATCAACCGTCCAACAGTGACATCGACACAATCCTACAAATGCAGGCTGACAACGCCCATTGTTTCATGACTCCCACGATAGACGGCGGCTTCATCCACGCTCCGGTCCCTTGAGTCGAGTCGAAAGCAGTGATGCTGTGTCTAGTTCTGAAACATCGATTGGCTCATGTTGTAATTAAACTTTAATGAACTTGTAGTATGTCTCTTTGGTTTCAAGAGTCGTTCAACTTAGATGTAATCGATGCTATTAATGTCTTGCTTTTCTCTTCCGATCGTTCTGTTGCATACTTATATATTGCTTATGTATTATCTGTGAATTGGTACTAACGTTTCGTTTGGCTACTGCATAGCGATGCCGTGGTATGTCGTGTACAAGGGTAAGGTTCCCGGAGTCTACGACGACTGGGAGGAGTGTCGGAGACAGGTTCACCGATTCAGCGGTAACAGTTACAAAGGGTACGCCACTAGGGCCGAGGCCGAATCTAGATACGACCGCTATCTAGCGGGAGAGGGGAGGGAGCGTTGGAGGAACCGGATGAAGACGAGTTTCATCGTGATGATGCTCATCGTGATGACCGCAGCTCTCTTCTATGTGATGGTAGTTTAGATGATCGATATCGACTTGTAATGTGAAGACAAACTCGCGGTCTCGAGACTTGTAATATAATGTTCTATCTTTGTTCGGTCTTTTCAATTCGGAGACTAATATGATGAATTGTATTCGGAGACTAAAATGATGAATTGTATTCAGAGACTAATCTTCTATTGTATTTGATGAATCTGTTGTTGATGTGTGCTGTCTATATTTTGTCCAATTATACATTTTGTAACCTGTGCAAAAAACAGAAAAATAAAAAATAAAAAAACATAATATTCGTACTAATGGCGCATCACATCATAGTGCACCATTAGTATGCCAAAGGATACTAATGGCGCATCACTAAACAGTGCGCCATTAGTATGCCGAAGTTACTAATGGCGCATCCTGTTGTTGTGCGCCATTAGTATGCCAAAGCACCTGGGTATAGATGGCCCCCTGGGAGGCATACTAATGGCGCACTGTTGTATATACTAATGGCGCATCTGGGGTGCGCCATTAGTATACCAGATACTAATGGCGCTCCAGTGGTGCATCATTAGTAAAATATACTAATGACGTGCTACTAATGGCGCACCACTAATGCGCCATTAATGGCCAAATTAGGTGCGCCATTAGTAGGCCTTTTCCTAGTAGTGTTCCACCAAATAAACCAACTAGCATCAACTACAAGGAGTAATCAACACTACTAGCAACCTACAAGTACCAATCCGAGACTTAGAGACAAGAATTGGATACAAGAGATGAACTAGGGTTTGAGAGGAGATGGTGCTGGTGAAGATGTTGATGGAGATTGGCCCTCTCCTGATGAGAGGAGCGTTGGTGATGACGATGGCGATGATTTGCCCCTCCCAGAGGGAAGTGTCCCCGGCAGAACAGCTTTGCCGGAGCCCTAGATTGGTTCCGCCAAGGTTCCGCCTCGTGGCGGCGGAGTCTCGTCCTGAAAGCTTGCTTATGATTTTTCTTCGCACGAAAGACTTCATATAGCAGAAGATGGGCATCGGAGGGCCAACAGGGGGCCCACGAGGCAGGGGGCGTGCCTAGGGGGGTAGGGCGCGCCCCCCACCCTCGTGGCCAGGGTGTGGGGCCCCTCTGGTATTTCTTCCGCTCAGTATTTTTTATTATTTCCAAAAATAACTTTCGTGGAGTTTCAGGACTTTTGGAGTTGTGCAGAATAGGTCTCTAATATTTGCTCCTTTTCCAGCCCAGAATTCCATCTGCCGGCATTCTCCCTCCTTCTGTAAACCTTGTAAAATAAGAGAGAATAGGCATAGTATTGTGACATAATGTGTAATAACAGCCCATAATGCAATAAATATCAATATAAAAGCATGATGCAAAATGGACGTATCAACTCCCCCAAGCTTAGACCTCGCTTGTCCTCAAGCGGAAGCCGATAACGATAAATATGTCCACATGTTTAGAGGTAGAGGTGTCGATAAAATAAAATATGGACATGAAGGCATCATAATTAATCTTATAACAACAACATATATGGATATTGTCATATGATCTCTTATGCTCAAGTAATAATCTATTCACAATGTAAAGTATGAATTAGAAACTTTATTGAGAACCAACAAACTATAATCTCAGTCATTGAAGCAATTGCAATTTATCATAACATCAGAAAGAGTCTATGTCAGAGCCTTTTAGCAAGTCCACATACTCAACTATCATTTAACCTTTCACAATTGCTAACACTCACGCAGTACTTGTGGTTACGGACTTTTAATCGGACACAGAGAAAGATAGGGGCTTATAGTTGCGCCTCCCAACCTTTTACCTCAAGGGTAATGTGAACAATAATAACTCATGCTAACTTACATCCAATTAGATATATGTATCAGGATCTTTCCAACACACTGTGCATGCCAAAGGATAAAATGTAAAAAGGAAAGGTGAAGATCACCATGACTCTTGCATAAGGTAGAAGATAAAAGTAAAAAGATAGGCCCTTCGCAGAGGGAAGTAGAGGTTGCCATGCGCTTTCAGGGTTGGATGCACAAAATCTTAATGCGAAAGAACGTCACTTTATATTGCCACTTGTGACATGAACCTTTATTATGCAGTCCGTCGCTTTTATTTCTTCCACATCACAAGATCGTATAAAGCTTATTTCCTCCACACCAATCAATCATACATATTTAGAGAGCAATTTTTATTGCTTGCACCGATGACAACTTACTTGAAGGATCTTACTCAATCCATAGGTAGATATGGTGGACTCTCATGGAAAACTGGGTTTAAGGGTATTTGGAAGCACAAGTAGTATCTCTACTTGGTGCAAAGAATTTGGCTAGCATGAGGGGGAAAGGCAAGCTCAACATGTTGGATGATCCATGACAATATACTTTATTTCAGATATAAGAAAACATAACCCATTACGTTGTCTTCCTTGTCCAACATCAACTCTTTAGCATGTCATATTTTAATGAGTGCTCCCAATCATAAAAGATGTCCAAGATAGTATGTTTATATGTGAAACCTCTCTTTCGCATCACCCGATGGCCTCCGGCGCGGCGGTGCTCCACTGCAGCACGATGGCTACGCCGTTGATGCGACAAAGCACGCGATGGCGACGGACGGATGCTGCGATGCAGCACGACGCCAACGGGGAATGCGGCGACGCAGCATGCAGTGAGGACGCTGGATGCTTCGTCGTCTGCCCCGCCCTCGCCCGCGCCCCGATGGGAGCTTCACGATGCACGCGCTGATGTGGATTTTGTCGGCGTTGCTTGTTCGTTGCAGCAGCAGGTGGAGGAGAAAAATGAAGGAAGAAGATGAGGAGGGAAACGAGTGGAGGAGAAGGAGTCGGAAGGGATAAGGTGGGGGGATGAAAAGCGGTGCGCTGAGGGGGCAGGTGGCGTGCGTACGAGATGGCTTACGGAGATAGGAAATCATCCGGTTTAAATTAAGCGTTTTCCAATGTGGGCAGTGCTACAAATCAGCCGAATGATTTCTCTAAGAAATCATCCGCCTGTTTAGCCTTCCGATAACCGTCCTGGTGCCGCTCGATCACAGCAATGCCATGTCAGCAGCGTAGCGCAGCAGCTTCCAACACAACGCTATTACAGCCTTGCGCAGTGCTCCAATGTAGCATCGACGCGTCGGGCGAGCTCCGTTGCAGCCCCAGCGCAACTCCAACGTAGTACCGACGCTTCGGCGAAGCTCCACTGCAGCCCCGACCAAGTTCCAAAGCAGCATCGACGCTCCGGCGAAGCTCCATTGCAACTCCGGTCGAGCTCCACTGCAGCCCCGACCGAGCTCCAAAGCAGCACCGACGGCCCACGCAGCACTGGCGCGTCCGGCGAAGCTCCATTGCAACTCCGACGACGCTTCAATGCAATCCAGCGAAGTTTCAACGGCCACCCTGTGGCGCTTCATGGCAGCACCTGCCGCGCGGGCGATGCTTCATTGCAGAGCGGACGCCGGCGCGGTGGTGGTCCGCCGATGCTCCATAGCAGCACCCGAAGTCGTCGCTGATGTTTCACTTCAGCCCGCATCGACGCGGCGAGCTCCATAGCAGCACCCGGCGCCGTCGGTGTTGTTTCACTGAAGCCCGCACTGACGCGGCGAGCTCCGGCGCAGCACCTCGCCGGCGACGCCGACGGAGCTTTACTGCAGCACCACATCGCTTGTTGGAGCTCCGTCGCAACACCGCCTGCCCCCACTGAAACTCCATCGCATCACCCGATGGCCTCCAGCGCGGCGGTGCTCCACTGCAGCACGACGGCAACGCCGTTGATGCGACAAAGCACGCGATGGCGACGGACAGATGCTGCGATGCAGCACGACGCCAACGGGGAATGCGGCGATGCAGCATGCGGTGGGGATGCTGGATGCTTCGTCGTCTGCCCCGCCCTCGCCCGCGCCCCGGTGGGAGCTTCACGATGCACGCGCTGATGTGGATTTTGTCGGCGTTGCTTGTTAGTTGCAGCAGCAGGTGGAGGAGAAAAATGAAGGAAGAAGATGAGGAGGGAAACGAGTGGAGGAGAAGGATTCGGAAGGGATAAGGTGGGGGGATGAAAAGCGGTGCGCTGAGGGGGCACGTGGCGTACGTACGAGACGGCTTACGGAGACAGGAAATCATCCGATTTAAATTAAGCGTTTTCCAATGTGGGCAGTGCTACAAATCATTAGCCGTCCGATAACCGTCCTGATGCCGCTTGATCACAGCAATGCCATGTCAACAGCGTAGCGCAGCAGCTTCCAACACAACGCTATTACAGCCTCGCGCAGTGCTCCAATGTAGCATCGACGCGTCGGGCGAGCTCCATTGCAGCCCCGACGCAACTCCAACGTAGTACCGACGCTTCGGCGAAGCTCCACTGCAGCCCCGACCAAGCTCCAAAGTAGCATCGACGCTCCGGCGAAGCTCCATTGCAACTCCGGTCGAGCTCCACTGCAGCCCCGACCGAGCTCCAAAGCAGCACCGATGGCCCACGCAGCACTGGCGCGTCCGGCGAAGCTCCATTGCAACTCCGACGACGCTTCAATGCAACCCAGCTAAGTTTCAACGGCCACCCTATGGCGCTTCATGGCAGCACCTGCCGCGCGGGCGATGCTTCATTGCAGCGCGGACGCCGGCGCGGCGGTGGTCCACCGATGCTCCATAGCAGCACCCTAAGTCATCGCTGATGTTTCACTTCAGCCCGCATCGACGCGGCGAGCTCCATAGCAGCACCCGACACCGTCGGTGTTGTTTCACTGCAGCCCGCACTGACGCGGCGAGCTCCGTCGTAGCACCTCGCCGGCGATGCCGAGGGAGCTTTACTGCAGCACCACATCGCTTGTTGGAGCTCCGTCGTAGCACCGCCTGCCCCCACTGAAACTCCATCGCATCACCCGATGGCCTCCGGCGCGGCGGTGCTTCACTGCAGCACGACGGCTACGCCGTTGATGCGACAAAGCACGCGATGGCGACGGACGGATGCTGCGATGCAGCACGACGCCAACGGGGAATGCGGCGACGCAGCATGCGGTGAGGACGCTGGATGCTTCGTCGTCTGCCCCGCCCTCGCCCGCGCCCCGATGGGAGCTTCACGATGCACGCGCTGATGTGGATTTTGTCGGCGTTGCTTGTTCGTTGCAGCAGCAGGTGGAGGAGAAAAATGAAGGAAGAAGATGAGGAGGGAAACGAGTGGAGGAGAAGGAGTTGGAAGGGATAAGGTGGGGGGATGAAAAGCGGTGCGCTGAGGGGGCACGTGGCGTGCGTACGAGACGGCTTATGGAGATAGGAAATCATCCGGTTTAAATTAAGCGTTTCCAATGTTTTAGAGTTAGTTCCATTCTTTACAACACACGAGTGCATTGTTCCCTACAGCCGCCACCTAGCCTAAAAAGTTAGGGTTCCTCTACCTCCCGTCGGTCTGCCTCGTCTTCAGTGACATTAGGGCCATAGGGCGGAGTGGATCCTGGCCCTTGCCGGTGGAAGGGCTCCATTTTTAAAATCTTTCTTCGAGTTTTGTTAGGGTTCGTGTCCTGTTCAGGAAGGCGAGACGGCGGCGGCTCCTTGAAGATGGAATAAGGTTCTCCCCGCCTAGGCTCCATTCCGGTGGTGCTTCTAGCATCATCCGTGGGCGTGTGGAGATGTGTCTCCGGCAGATCTGTCTTTTGTGAATTTGCTCAGTTCTGGTCGACGTTCGTCTATGTTCTTGTGTCTTCAGATTGGATTCTTCTGATCGACGTTATTCTTCATCGTTGGCGGTTGTTGTTCTGTTGGGCTGGCCCATTTCAATACTTTTCTGGTTTAATACGCAAAAAATGTGCGCAATAGAGATTCAGACCCGCGATCTCTCCACCTTAAGTGTAACTCACACTAGCCAACCAGGCAAAACCATTGAGATAATGTATTTCCTTTTCTTCTTCTATACTTCCTCTAGCCGGGTTTTCTTCTTCTTTCGTTGTTGATTTTTCTGGACCGGTTTTTTGTTTTTGTTTTTTCTTTCTTTTTTGTTTCTTTTATTTCATCCTTTTCCTTTTTCCCTTTCTTCTTTACTTTCTTATTTCAAAATGCACAATTATTTTCAAATTCGATGAACATTCTTCCAAGTCGATGATTTCTTTCTTTAATTATGATTTTTTTTAAATTTAGTGAACTATTTTTCAAATCAATGAACTTTATTTCAAAATCGGTGATTTTTTCAAAATCAACGATTTTGTTTCCCAATTTGATAATCTTTTTTAAAAAAGTCAATGACTTTTTTCAAATTGGATGAACCCTTTTTCTTCAAAATTGATGAAATGAAGTTTTTTCAAATTGATGAACTTTTTCAAAAATTCATGAACATTTCTTAAATTTGTGAATTTTTTTTCAAAATTTGATGAACTTTTTTTTTCATAAAATACAACCTTTTCCAAATTGTTTAGAAACAACTCAAAAAATCTAAGCGATATAGTAAACGAGACTGAGTAATAAATAGCATGGCTATATTGGTTCTAAAACAATTCGTGTTGCTATCATTCAGTAACGTTTAGAAGCTCTAGTGGTTAGCTAAACAATTCCAGGGATGTAACGGCGCGAGTTTGATAGTGCATCGGAGCATCGGAGCACCCCTTCTTCTTGCCACCCACCACATCGGCGACCAACCAGAACCAGTCTGATATTTAGCCCATGTATAAGATCAAGTACTAGTGACGGCGAGAAGCAATCAAGGTATATTTTTTTCCTTGTGATGTTTTATGATTTTTTTTTTGGAAAAGGGGTGCAACCCCGGCCTCTGCATCAGAATGATGCATACGGCCACATTTATTATAAGCAAATAAGTTCAACAAAGGTCATGAAGTCTGAAACAAACGAACCACAAAACGGCTCACGAAGAGCGGAAAATAAAAACCACAGCCGGCAGGCAAAATGAAGACAGGAAAACTAATTGCCTATCCTATTACACGACCGCCATCCAAACCGGCTGAATATAGCCCGAGCTACCATCTCCCATCGGGTAGATCCAGTAACCAAATGCTCCCTGGCCTCCGTCTGAGTGAGTAGCAACCACATACGGATCAACGTAGTGGCTCGGAAGATAACCTGCAAAAAATGAGTATTTGTTGTTCTGTTAAAAACCAAATCATTCCTGCAGTTCTAGACTGCCCAAAGTAAAGCACATACTCCTACACGAATGTGTTTGCTGTTTGGGTCTCTATCCCGTCAAGCCACTTCCCAAATAACGTGTTGATATTATTCGGAGGAGTAATATTAAAAGCAATGTGAACAGTCCGCCATAGAACCTTCGCCATGGGACAATCAAGAAAGAGGTGTTTGATGGTCTCGTTGCGATCACAAAAACTACATCTCGTAAAACCGGTCCAGTTGCGCTTTGTCAAATTGTCCTTAGTTAAAATGACTTGTTTATGTACAAACCACATAAACACTTTAACCCTCAAAGGTACATTAACATTCCAAACATGTTTGAAACTAGGAATAGAGATAGAGTTGATCACATCTAAATACATAGATTTAACCGTGAACTCTCCATTCCTGGTTAATTTCCAGCTCAACTTATCCGGCCGTTGAGAAAGTTGCACATCCATCAGTCGTCTCACCAAATGGAGCCAGGCTTCCGAACGTGCTCCGGCAAGTGTTCTCCTAAATTGGATATTGAGGGGAGTGGACCGAGGCACGGTAGCAACGAAAGCGTCTCTTCGTTGCACGATGCTATAAAGGGAGGGATACTGAAGCGCGAGAGGTGTTTTCCCTAGCCACGTATCCTCCCAGAATCTCGTGGAAGTACCGTTTCTGACTATAAACTTTGTTCTGTTGAAAAAGACCGATTTAACTCTCATCAGCCCTTTCCAAAAAGGTGAGTCTGTCGGCCTCACTGTCACCTGTGACAAAGTTTTGGATTGAAGGTATTTGTTACGCAGAATCTGCGCCCACGTGGCCTCCGACTCTACAGATAACTTATGCAGCCACTTGCTGAGAAGACATCTGTTTTTCACCTCAAGATTTTCGATACCTAGACCCCCTTGGTCTTTTGGTCGACAAATAATATCCCATTTAGTGAGTCGATACTTCCTTTTTAAGTCATCACTCTGCCAGAAGAAACGAGATCGATAGAAATCCAGTCTTTTCCAAACCAACTGGTATCTCAAAAAACGACAAAAGAAACATAGTCATGCTCGTGAGAGCCGAATTAATAAGAATTAGCCGGCCCCCATACGACATCAGCTTGCCCTTCCAGCAACTTAGTTTCTTCTCGAATCGATCCTCAATACACTTCCATTCTCTATTTGTTAGCTTACGATGGTGAATTGGTATACCCAAATACGTAAAATGTAAATTCCCAAGTTAACATCGAACAATTGCTTATAAGTCTCTTGTTCCTCTTTGGCTCTTCCAAAGCAGAACAGTTCACTCTTGTGAAAGTTAATCTTTAACCCGGTCAATTGTTCGAATAAGCATAACACCAGCTTCATGTTTCGCGCTTTTGCCAAGTCATGCTCCATGAAAATGATAGTATCATCAGCGTACTGTAGGATAGACACCCCTCCATCAACTAGATGAGGTACCAGGCTACCTACTTGACCAGCATCCTTTGCCCTACCTATTAGAATGGTCAACATGTCAACTACAATGTTGAACAGAATAGGTGACATCGGATCTCCTTGTCTCAGGCCTTTATGTGTCTGGAAATAGTGACCTATGTCATCATTCACTTTAATTCCAACACTCCATTTTTGCGTGAAGGATTCAACCTGGTTCCTCCAAGCCGGGTCGAAACCTTTCATGCGCAAAGCCTGTTGCAGAAAGGGCCATTTAACTTTGTCGTACGCCTTTTCGAAATCCACTTTGAAAACAACCCCGTCTAGTTTTTTAGTATGGATTTCATGGAGCGTCTCATGAAGGACTACAACCCCATCTAGGATGTTTCTGTCCGGCATGAAAGCAGTTTGGGTCGGCTGCACCACGGATTGTGCAATCTGTGTGAGTCTATTAGTCCCAACCTTGGTAAAAAATTTGAAACTAACATTAAGAAGACAGATAGGCCTGAACTGCTCAATTCTCACAGCCTCTGTTTTCTTCAGGAGTAAGGCTATTGTTTCAAATTCAAATGAAATAACTGAAGCTGTCCGGAGAACAGATCATGGAACATCGATAACAGATCCCCTTTAATAATGTGCCAACATCTCTTATAAAACTCCGCCGGAAATCCATCCGGCCCCGGAGCTTTATTGTTCTTCATCTGTGAAATCGCATCAAACACCTCTTTCTCCGAGAATGGTGCAGTTAATACATCATTCTCATCGGCAGCCAGCTGAGGCACATCCTCAATCCTCGACTCATCCAAGGACACAAAATTATCCTCTGGAGGCCCAAAAAGCTGCTTGTAATAGTTGGTTATGTAAAGTTTTAGGTTCTCTTGCCCTATGATCGTTCCCTCGTCTTGCTCAAGCTGAAAGATTCTTTTCTTTCTGTGCTTGCCATTGGCAATCATACGAAAGAATTGAGTGTTAGCGTCCCCTTGGATAACTTTATGAACCTTGGCTCGCAATACCCACTTCAACTCCTCTTCCCTCAACAGCTCTTTCAATCTCATCTCCGCATCAACTTTGGCATGAAGCTCCGAGGATTGCAAAATGGTGGACTCGGCTTTCACATCTAAGGACTGGATAAGTGTAAGGAGCCTCTCTTTTTAATCTTATAGATCCCACTAAGATGCTTAGCCCATCCTCGCAAGAAACTTCTCAAATTCCTAATCTTATTCTGCCATCTCTCAATAGGAGACCTTCCTCCTGCATCTATCGCCCATTCTCTGGCTATCAGATCCAGGAACCCTTCTCTTTCAAACCACGCAAGTTCAAAAGAGAAAGTAATTTTGTTACCCACATGTGTTGCCTCCCCAGAATCAACTAGCAGAGGTGTGTGGTCAGAGATACCGCGAGATAACGCTTGGACTGTAACCAAGGGGAATTTTTGTTCCCACTCAACGCTTGCTAGGACTCGATCTAGCTTCTCATACGTCGGGTTTTGCAAAGTATTAGCCCAAGTGAATTTTCGACCCGAAAGCTCTATCTCTTTAAGATCCAAGCTTTCAATAATGGTATTAAACATGAACGACCACCTGGCGTCGAAATTATCATTGTTCTTTTCATCTCTCCTTCTAATAATGTTGAAATCTCCCCCCATCAAAATTGGGAGCTGTTCAGACCCGCAAATCCGGACGAGATGTTTTATGATGGATCGGCATTTATTGAACTGGTGGCTCCATAGTTTGCCTGATGAAACCGAAGCTCCATAGCAGATAAGCCTGGACGAACGGAAACGCGGCGAGCTCCTGCGATAAGCGTGGAATTTGTATTGGACTGAACAAAGCGTCATAGTGGCAGCAAGGCTTGACAGAAAGGTGTATTCTTGAAGGTTTTGAATATAGGGTGATATCACAAACTTTTCATGGTTCAGCCGTTGTTTAAGATTTTGTCGCCTGGAACACATTTTTTTAGGATACTGGAGGGAACACATTTGTTGAGGTGGTCGCGTGGACAAAGCCAGCTAACTAATAGGCTTGCTGACGAAACCAACTTCACTGGAATTAACGTTTTGGGAGAAATTTTCTGTACAAAACCAACTTCATATATACAGTAGTTTTATCTGAGGAAACTGAACTACAATTGTCCTCAAAAAAGAAAAATGCGGGACGAGTGAACGAACGAGGCCAGCACCACGTTGGCGAAGCTAGGTCTTCGCGAACCCCTCATCAATCAAAAAGCAAAAAAAAAAAAAAAAAAAAAAAAAAAAAAAAAAAAAAAACTAGGTCTTCGCGGCGCCCAAACGAACGCGAGCCACGATGGCGCAGCAGCAGCCCCGACAAATCGACGCCGCTGAGGAGGGGCACTGAAGCGGCCCGACGCAGAGGATGCTCGCCAGCGGCGCCTGCGTCCCGGCTTGAAGTCGAAGATCTCCTCAGGGAGATCCTTCTGCGTCTCCCTCCGCAGCCTTCCTCCCTCCCGCGTGCCTCTGCCGTCTGCAAGCGCTGGCATGACCTCGTGACTGATCCCAAGTTCCTACACTGCTTCCGCGTCCACCACCAGAAGCCGCCCCTCCTCGGCTTCTTCCACATGCGCATATACGATATCGTCTTTACCCCTGTTCTGGACCCTCCGGACCGCATCCCTCCTCAGCGATTCGACCTGAGGCTGCGCGACGTTGAAAGTGGCACGCAGTTGATAGTCAACCTGCTTGATTGCCGCCATGGCCGTGTCCTCCTCCTCACGGAGAGAGCGCGGCGTAAGGTCATCGTCTGTGACCCCATCACTGGCGAGCAGCATGACCTGTCTTTTCCGCCAAAGTTCGAAGGAACATATGTCGTCAACGGGGCTGTGCTCTGTGCTGCCAGCGAACGTGATCACGTGCACGGAAGCTGCCACTTGAGCCCCTTCAAGGTGGTGCTGATCTCCTATTCTGGAGGCGTTAATAGGCCCATTGCCTGTGCTTACTCCTCAAAGATTGGCATATGGGGTGATATCATCTCGGTAGATGTTCCACATAGGCTTGTTTTCGCTCATATCCCTGGGTTACTTGTTGGTAATGCCCTTTACTGGTTGTTGGCTATTATAAGCGACGGCATACTTAAGTTTGATTTGGATGAGCAGAGCCTAGCTGTGATCAACGGGCCTACCATTGCAAATGATGTCTACCATGCCAGCCATTGGATAATCCAACTTGAGGATGGCGCCGTTGCCATGGCCATATTGTCTTACCCTCGCTTCCAAATGTGGCAAATGGATGTGAGTTGCCATGGTGTTGTCACATGGATGGTGTTGAAGACCATTGACATGCATGACATTCCTGGGCTCCCTCCTCAGATTGAAAGAAATAAGGCAACCATGAAAAGCATAGTGGGATGCGTCCAGGATACTAATGAATTTCTTTTATCTGTGGACGACAACGTCTATATGGTTCAACTTAAGTCAATGCAGTCTAGGAAACTCTGTGAATACCAACATTATAGTAACTATCATTGTTTCAAGAGTTTCTATCCGCCAGGTGATTATTCATTCTTAGTCTTCATATTACAGGAATAACTTAATCTTCTTGTGTGATGCTCAAATACCTTCATTGAAATTCTTTAGTGTTCTCTAACAAGTTAAACTTAGTTGCAACCAATTGTCCTTTGCTAGATAGACAAACTTTTAGCCATATTATTTAGTAGTATATGTTATCATTCAATACAATAGTCTTCACTCTTCACTCGTCGTTTGCTAGCTAGACAAGCTTATAGCCTTCACTGCATTATCAATCAATGTAGTTGTCTTCATCCATGGGAGCTAATAACAAATCAAATACCAGACGAGTAATATTGTGAAATCAAATGTCAAATCACTAACTCATTCTGCATGTTTGACACCCTAGCTAAATTCTTCTATCCGGTAATTTTAATCTTGTTGTTTTTTTCGTAAATCCATGAAAAAAACTTTAGTTGACTATGTGCCTTCTGAAATAATATTTATATTGTCACTTATTCAAGACCATAATGCAAGTGACTAGCGCATCTATGACACAACCTTTTTTTTTTGCATTTGTTGTCTCTAATCAGGCTCCATTTATTTAATTTTAATATTGTCACAACTTTTGTTGGTAATTATACAAGTTTTGGCATGTGTTTATTTTCTCTTCTTGACATGAGGAGGAATGAGTGTAAATGAGATGAATTATATACCGCATCTTGCTTTCTTTTAGGGTAAAATTCACCATTATGAGGTAGCTATATACACTTCTTTCAATAATATTCCTTGCACAAAGCAACACACGTGGTTTTTATTTGGTGCCAGTAGTGGCTATAAAACATAAATACAGTAGTGAGTTATTTTCTTATGTTTTTCAACTCATCTATGTAACAGAATAATTGTTGCCTTCCCATATTCATTTGTCTTTTTCTTGGAACTTATTAAATGCATGCCATATGCTTCTAGGCCCAGCCATTGTTGGTGGATACAATGGAGCTGAAATGTTGCATGATGCATAGGATGACGTCTCCTACTCTCGTTTGATGTTCTAATGTGCTGAAACGGTTGAATGGGTAAGAAAATCTTCTGAATATTGTTTGTGAGATCTGAACTGTTTTGATTTTCTCTTTGTAAGATACACCCAATGTGGGTAGCATGCAATCTCAAACTACTGTCCATTCAGATATAGGGATTCACACATGCTAGTAACACGGACAAACAATTAAAAATGGTGGTGATGCTAAATAAAAAATGAGTCCTCTTTTGGATCATATATGGTATATGTAGCTGATCCAAATGTTGCATACCCAGATTCTCCTTTGATTTAGCTTTTATATTATCTTAATTTGAAAGCAATGTATATTTGTAGCCTATTTTTCTATTACAAATATCAGTCACATCATTCAACTCCAGCACCTAACAAATTCGTGTGAATAGGCTGAAATTTTTGTTATCACCGGTATTCTGAAGAGATATAGCTAGTAATAAGATATTGCTCTTCCTTTTTAGGGGGTATTATATCTTTATGTTGCTGAGATGATCATGAGTTTGTACACATGGCTTGTTCATACATTGCTGTGTACTCCTAGGTGCTACTATTACGTTTTCTCTGTATCTGTATCATGTTAGTAACAGATTAGCGCTTTTGTTTTCCCCAGGTGAAGAAGGGCTGCTGCAGTTACTTGTCGCTGAGTTTACCGCATTGCTTGAATGTTTGCAACAGTGTTTATATGTTATCTAAAAAAACTGACCGTGCCTTAGTCTAGCCAAGTTTTTTATCCGGCAAGTTGTTTTGAACACCTAAACCAGGGAATTTCAGCTAAGTACCCTATTCAAGTCTGATTTCGTCATCTCTTTTTCTTTTAGGTGTTTGTGCTTGGCAGCTATTCTCTTGAGCCATGATAGTTTCAGCCCCAAGTATCACCAAAACTTGTGTGTTTGAGTGTGCATGTCAGTTGTGTTTTGACTTTTGAAAAGCATAGCATCACCCTCGATTGAATATGGTCATCATCCACATGTGCTTTTTTGTCCTGGGTGAGAGCGAGTTTTTTCTTTGTTGCTCCTTGTGCAATACTTACTTTTTAATGGTTCGTACAAGCCATAGGACTCATCATTGACTCATCTATGTGTTGCTAAAGATATGGGACCTCATGACAACCGTACTTGAAATTATAGTAGCTGAGCAACAGTAGGTTGCATCTTGTCTATAGTCATTCTTGTTAGATATAGAGATATTCTACATTGTAATCTCTCTCTCTCTCCCCCCCTCTCTCTCTAGTGTAATTTTTTACCTCGAGGGTGTTGAGGTTGCATCTTGTCTACCGTCATTCTTGTTAGATGTAGCTGTCTCTGATCAATATAATCCCACGCGGCTCTCTAGGGAGAGTAGGAGCGCTTCCAACCTACATGGTATACAGAGCCAATCCTCTTCCAATCTAGCTACAGAAATAGAAAACCAACCTACCATCGATCATGTCTTCGGCCTCAACTCTGGTCATCCTCAACCTCATGCCACCACCGTTTGACAAGCTATCGAGGGGCAACTATCGCCTCTGGAAGGCCTAGGTGATGCCCGCCCTGCAAGGAGCGCAGGTGATAGGCCCCTGGATGGACCTGATGCGGCGCCTCCAAAGCAAACGTGGCAGCAACAACAAGATAAAACCATGGCCATGGGGCCAAAAACCCCTCTATGGGACATGGCTCTCGAAGGATCAGCAGGTTCTGAGCTACCTGCTGAACTCTCTGTCGAAGGAAATTCTCGCGCAAGTCATGGGGAAGGAAAATACCTTTGATCTCTGGACCGCCATCATCACACTCTTCACATCATAATCTAAATCTTATATCACCAATCTGAGAATCGCCATCGCCACCACGAAGAAGGGCACCATGAAAAGCACCTCCTACATTGCCGGGCTCCTTAATACATGTGTGAATACATAGACAAACAGAGTGTCACTAGTATGCCTCTACTTGACTAGTTCGTTTATCAAAGATGGTTAAGTTTCCTAACCATTGACATGAGTTGTCATTTGATAAACGGGATCACATCATTAGGAAAATGATGTGATTGACTTGACCCATTCCGTTAGCTTAGCACTTGATCATTTTAGTTTACTGCTATTGCTTTCTTCATGACTTATACATGTTCCTATGACTATGAGATTATGCAACTCCCGATTACCGGAGGAACACTTTGTGTGCTACCAAATGTCACAACGTAACTGGGTGATTATAAAGGTGCTCTACAGGTGTCTCCGATGGTACTTGTTGAGTCGGCATAGATCGAGAATAGGATTTGTCACTCCGATTGTCGGAGAGGTATCTCTGGGCCCTCTCGGTAATGCACATCACTATAAGCCTTGCAAGCAATGTAACTAATGAGTTAGTTGCGAGATGATGCATTACAGAACGAGTAAAGAGACTTGCCGGTAACGAGATTGAGCTAGGTATTGAGATACCGACGATCGAATCTCGGGCAAGTAACATACCGATGACAAAGGGAACAACGTATGTTGTTATGCGGTTTGACCGATAAAGATCTTCGTAGAATATGTAGGAACCAATATGAGCATCCAGGTTCCGCTATTGGTTATTGACCGGAGACGTGTCTCGGTCATGTCTACATAGTTCTCGAACCCGTAGGGTCCGCACGCTTAAAGTTCTGTGACGATCGGTATTATGAGTTTATGTGATTTGATGTACCGAAGGTAGTTCGGAGTCCCGGATGAGATCGGGGACATAACGAGGAGTCTCGAAATGGTCGAGAAGTAAAGATCGATATATTGGACGACTATATTCGGACATCGGAAAGGTTTTGAGTGATTCGGGTATTTTTCGGGGTACCGGGGAGTTACGGGAATACGAGGAAGAAGTAATGGGCCTCATGGGCCAAGTGGTGGAAGAGAGGAGGCAGGCGCACGGCCCCCCAAGCCCAAACCGAACTGGACTAGGGGGCCGGCCCCCCTAGCCCTAACCGAATTGGACTAGGGGGCCGGCCCCCCTTTCCTCCTTTTTCCTCCCTCTCATTCCTTCTCCCTCTCCTCCTTCCTTTCCTCCTCCTAGTAGGAGTAGGAAAGGGGAGTCCTACTCCTACTAGGAGGAGGACTCCTCCTCCTGGCGCGCCCTACAGGGGCCGGCCGGCCTCCCCCCTTGCTCCTTTATATACGGGGGCAGGGGGCACCTAGAACACACAAGTTGATCTGTTGATCTCTCTCAGCCGTGTGCGCTGCCCCCCTCCACCATATTCCACCTCGGTAATATCGTAGCGGTGCTTAGGCGAAGCCCTGCGTCGGTAGCATCATCAACACTGTCATCACGCCATCGTGCTGACGGAACTCTCCCGCAAAGCTCTGCTGGATCGGAGTTCGTGGGACGCCATCGAGCTGAACGTGTGCTGAACTCGGAGGTGCCGTACGTTTGGTATTTGGATCGGTCGGATCGTGAAGACGTACGACTACATCAACCGCGTTGTCATAACGCTTCCGCTTTCGGTCTACGAGGGTACGTGGACACACTCTCCCCTCTCGTTGCTATGCATCACCATGATCTTGTGTGTGCGTAGGAATTTTTTTGAAATTACTACATTCCCCAACATGGAGATGCTAGGCGATGGAGGAGACTGCGGATTCAACACATCTGCGAATCTGGCGTACACGGGGCATGGCCAGTACAAGTCCGGGGGCGCGCTCGTGGCACCAGAGGATGTGGTCGATGGAGGCGCTCTCCTTCTCCCTCTGGCAGCGCCGACAGGAGCTCTCGAGGCCGTCCGCAACAACAACATCGTCAGTGTCAAGCATCGCGAGATTACCCTGAATGCCAAATATGTTTCAAGCATCACAAAGGAGGCACTCGTGAGTGTTGGGATCACCATAAGGAGGATGAGTACGATGAGGAGGCCAATGCTGTCACCGACTCTTATGGCATCGACACAACTGGTATGCAGATACCGGTGCTACAAACCATATCAACGGGGAGCTGGACAAGCTGACAATCAGGGACAAATACCGTGGAGGTGATCAAGTGCACACCGCGAGCGGTTATGGTATGAAAATTACTCATATTTGTAGTTCAGTTGTCAAAGCCCCATGAAAAACTTGCACCTAAGCAAAGTTCTTTATGTTCCTGAAACATCAAAAACTCTTCTATGTTCATAGATTCACTCTTGACAGTCATGTGCTCATTGAATTTTGTCCCTAATTCTTTTTGGTCAAGGACTTGGACACAAGGAGAATACTTCTTAGGGACAAGTGCATGGGAGGCCCCTACCCACTCATATCTTCGTCATCGTCATCATCAAATAAACAAGCCTTTGTTATCGTCAAACCATGCATCCTCAACAAAGTGGCATAGTAGACTAGGTCATCCCTCATCAGTTACTGTTAAACATGTTCTAGCAAGAATAAACTTCGCCATTCACATGAGTCTAGTATTGAGTTACATTGTGGTCCATGTTAGCGGGCTAAAAGTCATCAGCTGTCATATCCTATTTCTATCAGTATTTCCACTACACCCTTACAACTTGTATTCTCAGATTTTTTTTTGGGGGGGGGAGCTCCTACTTCAGTTGGTAGACATTCATACTATGTAAGCTTTATTGATGATTATAGCAAATTTACGTGGATCTATCTTCTTAAAAAACGATCTGAAGTGTTTCAAGTTTTCAAAAACTTTCAAAACCTTGTTGAATGAAAACTTAACACTAAGATCATTGCCATGCAAACTGACTAGGGAGGTGAATACAAGAAACTCAATACCCTTTTCCAACAACTTGGCATCTCACATCATGTTTCATGTCCCCATGCACATCAACAGAATGGTTCTGCCGAAAGAAAACATAGTCATGTTGTTGAGGTAGGGCTAGCCTTGCTAGCAAATGCGTCCATGCCATTAAGATTTTGGGATGAAGCATTCTTGACTACCACATACCTCATTAACTTGCTCCCTAGCAAAGTCATCAACTTTCAAACTCCTATCACACATCTCTTTGATATCACTCCTGATTACAAATCACTTCGAGTATTTGGTTGTGCATGCTGGCCCAACCTTATGTTGGGAATCGTAGCATAATTTTAAAAATTTCCTACGCTCACCAAGATGCATCTATGGAGTATACTAGCAACGAGGGGAAAGGAGTGCATCTACATACCCTTGTAGATCGCGAGCGGAAGCGTTCCAATGAACGTGGATGACGGAGTCGTACTCGCCGTGATCCAAATCACCGATGATCGAGTGCCGAACGGACGGCACCTCCGCGTTCAACACACGTACGGTGCAGCGACGTCTCCTCCTTCTTGATCCAGCAAGGGGGAAGGAGAGGTTGATGGAGATCCAGCAGCACGACGGCGTGGTGGTGGATGTAGCGGGATGCCGGCAGGGCTTCGCCGAGCTTCTACGAGAGAGAGAGGTGTAGCAGGGGAGGAGGGAGGCGCCCAAGGCTGAGATGTTGCTGCCCTCCCTCCCCCCCTTTATATAGGCCCCCTGGGAGGGGGGGGGGCGCCGGCCAAAACCCATCTAGGGTGGGGGGCGGCGGCCAAGGGGGGTGCCTTGCCCCCCAAGGCAAGTGGGAAGCCCCCCCACCCTAGGGTTTGCAACCCTAGGCGCATGGGGGGAGGCCCATGGGGGGGCGCCCAGCCCACTAGGGGCTGGTTCCCTTCCCACTTCAGCCCACGGGGCCCTCCGGGATAGGTGGCCCCACCCGGTGGACCCCCGGGACCCTTCCGGTGGTCCCGGTACAATACCGGTAACCCCCGAAACTTTCCCGGTGGCCGAAACTTGACTTCCTATATATAATTCTTCACCTCCGGACCATTCCGGAACCTCTCGTGACGTCCGGGATCTCATCCGGGACTCCGAACAACTTTCGGGTTTCCGCATACACATATCTCTACAACCCTAGCGTCACCGAACCTTAAGTGTGTAGACCCTACGGGTTCGGGAGACATGCAGACATGACCGAGACGCCTCTCCGGTCAATAACCAACAGCGGGATCTGGATACCCATGTTGGCTCCCACATGTTCCACGATGATCTCATCGGATGAACCACGGTGTCGAGGATTCAATCAATCCCGTATGCAATTCCCTTTGTCAATCGGTATGTTACTTGCCCGAGATTCGATCGTCGGTATCCCAATACCTTGTTCAATCTCGTTACCGGCAAGTCTCTTTACTCGTACCGCAATGCATGATCCCGTGACTAACGCCTTAGTCACATAGAGCTCATTATGATGATGCATTACCGAGTGGGCCCAGAGATACCTCTCCGTCACACGGAGTGACAAATCCCAGTCTCGATCCGTGCCAACCCAACAGACACTTTCGGAGATACCCGTAGTGCACCTTTATAGTCACCCAGTTACGTTGTGACGTTTGGCACACCCAAAGCACTCCTACGGTATCCGGGAGTTGCACGATCTCATGGTCTAAGGAAAAGATACTTGACATTGGAAAAGCTCTAGCAAACGAAACTACACGATCTTTTATGCTATGCTTAGGATTGGGTCTTGTCCATCACATCATTCTCCTAATGATGTGATCCCGTTATCAATGACATCCAATGTCCATAGTCAGGAAACCATGACTATCTGTTGATCAACGAGCTAGTCAACTAGAGGCTTACTAGGGACACGTTGTGGTCTATGTATTCACACATGTATTACGATTTCCGGACAATACAATTATAGCATGAACAATAGACAATTACCATGAACAAAGAAATATAATAATAACCATTTATTATTGCCTCTAGGGCATATTTCCAACAGTCTCCCACTTGCACTAGAGTCAATAATCTAGTTACATTGTGATGAATCGAACACCCATTGCGTCCTGGTGTTGATCATGTTTTGCTCTAGGGAGAGGTTTAGTCAACGGATCTGCTACATTCAGGTCCGTATGTACTTTACAAATATCTATGTCTCCATTTTGAACACTTTCACGAATGGAGTTGAAGCGACGCTTGATATGCCTGGTCTTCCTGTGAAACCTGGGCTCCTTCGCAAGGGCAATAGCTCCAGTGTTGTCACAGAAGAGAGTCATCGGGCCCGACGCATTGGGAATCACCCCTAGGTCGGTAATGAACTCCTTCATCCAGACTGCTTCCTGTGCTGCCTCCGAGGCTGCCATGTACTCCGCTTCACATGTAGATCCCGCCACGACGCTTTGCTTGCAACTGCACCAGCTTACTGCTCCTCCATTCAAAATATACACGTATCCGGTTTGTGACTTCGAGTCATCCAGATCTGTGTCGAAGCTAGCGTCGACGTAACCCTTTACGACGAGCTCTTCGTCACCTCCATAAACGAGAAACATATCCTTAGTCCTCTTCAGGTACTTCAGGATATTCTTGACCGCTGTCCAGTGTTCCATGCCGGGATTACTTTGGTACCTTCCTACCAAACTTACGGCAAGGTTTACATCAGGTCTGGTACACAGCATGGCATACATAATAGACCCTATGGCCGAGGCATAGGGGATGACACTCATCTTTTCTCTATCTTCTGCCGTGGTCGGGCATTGAGCCGTGCTCAACTGCACACCTTGCAATACAGGCAAGAACCCCTTCTTGGACTGATCCATATTGAACTTCTTCAATATCTTGTCAAGGTATGTACTCTGTGAAAGACCAATGAGGCGTCTTGATCTATCTCTATAGATCTTGATGCCTAATATATAAGCAGCTTCTCCAAGGTCCTTCATTGAAAAACACTTATTCAAATAGGCCTTTATACTTTCCAAGAATTCTATATCATTTCCCATCAATAGTATGTCATCCACATATAATATGAGAAATGCTACAGAGCTCCCACTCACTTTCTTGTAAACACAGGCTTCTCCATAAGTCTGTGTAAACCCAAACGCTTTGATCATCTCATCAAAGCGAATGTTCCAACTCCGAGATGCTTGCACCAGCCCATAGATTGAGCGCTGGAGCTTGCATACTTTGTTAGCATTCTTAGGATCGACAAAACCTTCCGGCTGCATCATATACAACTCTTCCTTAAGGAAGCCGTTAAGGAATGCCGTTTTGACGTCCATCTGCCATATCTCATAATCATAGTATGCGGCAATTGCTAACATGATTCGGACGGACTTCAGCTTCGCTACGGGTGAGAAAGTCTCATCGTAGTCAACCCCTTGAACTTGTCGATAACCCTTAGCGACAAGTCGAGCTTTGTAGATGGTCACATTACCATCCGCGTCCGTCTTCTTCTTAAAGATCCATTTATTTTCTATGGCTCGCCGATCATCGGGCAAGTCAGTCAAAGTCCATACTTCGTTTTCATACATGGATCCTATCTCGGATTTCATGGCTTCTAGCCATTTGTCGGAATCCGGGCCCGCCATCGCTTCTTCATAGTTCGAAGGTTCACCGTTGTCTAACAACATGATTTCCAGGACAGGGTTGCCGTACCACTCTGGTGCGGAACGTGTCCTTGTGGACCTACGAAGTTCAGTAACTTGATCCGAAGCTTCATGATCATCATCATTAACTTCCTCCCCAGTCGGTGTAGGCACCACAGGAACATTTTCCCGCGCTGCGCTACTTTCCGGTTCGGAAGGGGTGACTATCACCTCATCAAGTTCCACTTTCCTCCCACTCAATTCTTTCGAGAGAAACTCCTTCTCCAGAAAGGACCCGTTCTTGGCAACGAAGATCTTGCCTTCGGATCTGAGGTAGAAGGTATACCCAATAGTTTCCTTAGGGTATCCTATGAAGACGCATTTTTCCGACTTGGGTTCGAGCTTTTCAGGTTGAAGTTTCTTGACATAAGCATCGCATCCCCAAACTTTTAGAAACGACAGCTTAGGTTTCTTCCCAAACCATAATTCATACGGTGTCGTCTCAACGGATTTCGACGGAGCCCTATTTAAAGTGAATGCGGCAGTCTCTAAAGCATAGCCCCAAAATGAGAGCGGTAAATCGGTAAGAGACATCATAGATCGCACCATATCCAATAGAGTGCGATTACGACGTTCGGACACACCGTTTCTCTGAGGTGTTCCAGGCGGCGTGAGTTGTGAAACTATTCCACATTTCCTTAAGTGTGTACCAAATTCGTGACTTAAATATTCTCCACCACGATCTGATCGTAAGAATTTTATTTTCCTGTCACGTTGATTCTCAACTTCACTCTGAAATTCCTTGAACTTTTCAAAGGTTTCAGACTTGTGTTTCATTAGGTAGACATACCCATATCTACTTAAATCATCAGTGAGAGTGAGAACATAACGATATCCTCCGCGAGCCTCAACACTCATTGGACCGCACACATCGGTATGTATGATTTCCAATAAGTTGGTTGCTCGCTCCATTGTTCCGGAGAACGGAGTCTTGGTCATCTTACCCATGAGGCATGGTTCGCACGTGTCAAATGATTCGTAATCAAGAGACTCCAAAAGTCCATCTGCATGGAGCTTCTTCATGCGCTTGACACCAATGTGACCAAGGCGGCAGTGCCACAAGTATGTGGGACTATCGTTATCAACTTTACATCTTTTGGTATTCACACTATGAACATGTGTAACATCACGTTCGAGATTCATCAAAAATAAACCATTGACCAGCGGGGCATGACCATAAAACATATCTCTCAAATAAATAGAACAACCATTATTCTCGGATTTAAATGAGTAGCCATCTCGAATTAAACGAGATCCAGATACAATGTTCATGCTCAAAGCTGGCACTAAATAACAATTATTGAGGTTTAAAACTAATCCCGTGGGTAGATGCAGAGGTAGCGTGCCGACGGCGATCACATCGACCTTGGAACCATTCCCGACGCGCATCGTCACCTCGTCCTTCGCCAGTCTCCGTTTATTCCGTAGTTCCTGTTTTGAGTTACAAATATGAGCAACCGCACCGGTATCAAATACCCAGGAGCTACTACGAGTACTGGTAAGGTACACATCAATTACATGTATATCACATATACCTTTGGTGTTGCCGGCCTTCTTTTCCGCTAAGTATTTGGGGCAGTTCCGCTTCCAGTGACCACTTCCCTTGCAATAAAAGCACTCAGTTTCAGGCTTGGGTCCATTCTTTGACTTCTTCCCAGTAACTGGTTTACCGGGCGCGGCAACTCCCTTGCCGTCCTTCTTGAAGTTCTTCTTACCCTTGCCCTTCTTGAACTTAGTGGTTTTATTCACCATCAACACTTGATGTTCTTTTCTGATCTCCACCTCCGCTGATTTCAGCATTGAATATACCTCAGGAATGGTCTTTTCCATCCCCTGCATATTGTAGTTCATCACAAAGCTCTTGAAGCTTGGTGGAAGCGACTGAAGGATTCTGTCAATGACCGCGTCATCCGGGAGATTAACTCCCAGCTGAGTCAAGCGGTTGTGCAACCCAGACATTCTGAGTATGTGCTCACTTACAGAACTATTTTCCTCCATTTTACAGCTGAAGAACTTGTCGGAGACTTCATATCTCTCGACCCGGGCATGAGCTTGGAAAACCAATTTCAGCTCCTCGAACATCTCATATGCTCCATGTTTCTCAAAACGCTTTTGGAGACCCGGTTCTAGGCTGTAAAGCATGCCGCACTGAACGAGGGAGTAATCATCAGCACGCTGCTGCCAAGCGTTCATAACGTCTTGGTTTTGTGGGATTGGTGCTTCACCTAGCGGTGCTTCTAGGACATAATCTTTCTTGGCTACTATGAGGATGATCCTCAGGTTCCGGACCCAGTCCGTATAGTTGCTGCCATCATCTTTCAGCTTGGTTTTCTCTAGGAACGCGTTGAAATTGAGGACAACGTTGGCCATTTGATCTACAAGACATAGTGTAAAGATTTTAGACTAAGTTCATGATAATTAAGTTCATCTAATCAAATTATTTAATGAACTCCCACTCAGATAGACATCCCTCTAGTCATCTAAGTGAAACATGATCCGAGTTAACTAGGCCGTGTCCGATCATCACGTGAGACGGACTAGTCAAGATCGGTGAACATCTCCATGTTGATCGTATCTTCTATACGACTCATGCTCGACCTTTCGGTCCTCCGTGTTCCGAGGCCATGTCTGTACATGCTAGGCTCGTCAAGTCAACCTAAGTGTATTGCGTGTGTTCCGAGGCCATGTCTGTACATGCTAGGCTCGTCAACACCCGTTGTATTCGAACGTTAGAATCTATCACACCCGATCATCACGTGGTGCTTCGAAACAACGAACCTTCGCAACGGTGCACAGTTAGGGGGAACACTTTTCTTGAAATTATCATAAGGGATCATCTTACTTACTACCATCGTTCTAAGCAAATAAGATGCAAAAACATGATAAACATCACATGCAATCAAATAGTGACATGATATGGCCAATATCATTATGCTCCTTTGATCTCCATCTTCGGGGCACCATGATCATCTTCGTCACCGGCATGACACCATGATCTCCATCATCATGATCTCCATCATTGTGTCTTCATGAAGTCGTCACGCCAACGATTACTTCTACTTCTATGGCTAACGCGTTTAGCAACAAAGTAAAGTAATTTACATGGCGTTATTCAATGACACACATGTCATACAAAATAATAAAGACAACTCCTATGGCTCCTGCCGGTTGTCATACTCATCGACATGCAAGTCGTGATTCCTATTACAAGAATATGATCAATCTCATACATCACATATATCATTCATCACATCTTCTGGCCATATCACATCACATAGCATTTGCTGCAAAAACAAGTTAGATATCCTCTAATTGTTGTTGCAAGTTTTTACGTGGCTTGTATAGGTTTCTAGCAAGAACGTTTCTTACCTACGTAAAACCATAACGTGATTTGCCAATTTCTATTTACCCTTCATAAGGACCCTTTTCATCGAATCCGTTCCGACTAAAGTAGGAGAGACACACACCCGCTAGCCACCTTATGCAACTAGTGCATGTCAGTCGGTGGAACCTGTCTCACGTAAGCGTACGTGTAAGGTCGGTCCGGGCCGCTTCATCCTACAATACCGCCGAAACAAGAAAAGACTAGTAGCGGCAAGAAGAATTGGCAACATCAACGCCCACAACTGCTTTGTGTTCTACTCGTGCATAGTAACTACGCATAGGCCTGGCTCATGATGCCACTGTTGGGAATCGTAGCACAATTTTAAAAATTTCCTACGCTCACCAAGATGCATCTATGGAGTATACTAGCAGCGAGGGGAAAGGAGTGCATCTACATACCCTTGTAGATCGCCAGCGGAAGCGTTCCAATGAACGTGGATGACGGAGTCGTACTCGCCGTGATCCAAATCACCGATAACCGAGTGCCGGACGGACGACACCTCCGCGTTCAACACACGTACGGTGCAGCGACGTCTCCTCCTTCTTGATCCAGCAAGGGGGAAGGAGAGGTTGATGGAGATCCAGCAGCACGACGGCGTGGTGGTGGATGTAGTGGGATGCCGGCAGGGCTTCACCGTGCTTCTACGAGAGAGAGAGGTGTAGCAGGGGAGGAGGGAGGCGCCCAAGGCTGAGATGTTGCTGCTCTCCCTCCCCCCCTTTATATAGGCCCCCTGGGAGGGGGGGGCACCGTCCAAAACCCATCTAGGGTGGGGGGCGGCGGCCAAGGGGGGGTGCCTTGCCCCCCAAGGCAAGTGGGACGGCCCCCCACCCTAGGGTTTGCAACCCTAGGCGCATGGGGGGAGGCCCATGGGGGGCGCCCAACCCACTAGGGGCTGGTTTCCTTCCCACTTCAGCCCACGGGGCCCTCCGGGATAGGTGGCCCCACCCGGTGGACCCCCGGGACCCTTCCGGTGGTCCCGGTACAATACCAGTAACCCCCGAAACCTTCCCGGTGGCCGAAACTTGACTTCCTATATATAATTCTTCACCTCCGGACCATTACGGAACCTCTCGTGATGTCCGGGATCTCATCCGGGACTCCGAACAACTTTCGGGTTTCCGCATACACATATCTCTACAACCCTAGCGTCACCGAACCTTAAGTGTGTAGACCCTACGGGTTCGGGAGACATGCAGACATGACCGAGACGCCTCTCCGGTCAATGACCAACAGCGGGATCTGGATACCCATGTTGGCTCCCACATGTTCCACGATGATCTCATCGTATGAACCACGGTGTCGAGGATTCAATCAATCCCGTATGCAATTCCCTTTGTCAATCGGTATGTTACTTGCCCGAGATTCGATCGTCGGTATCCCAATACCTTGTTCAATCTCGTTACCGGCAAGTCTCTTTACTCGTACCGCAATGCATGATCCCGTGACTAACGCCTTAGTCACATAGAGCTCATTATGATGATGCATTACCGAGTGGGCCCAGAGATACCTCTCCGTCACACGGAGTGACAAATCCCAGTCTCGATCCGTGCTAACCTAACAGACACTTTCGGAGATACCCGTAGTGCACCTTTATAGTCACCCAGTTACGTTGTGACGTTTGGCACACCCAAAGCACTC
The DNA here is from genome assembly GCF_018294505.1 of Triticum aestivum. NCBI lineage: Eukaryota > Viridiplantae > Streptophyta > Magnoliopsida > Poales > Poaceae > Triticum > Triticum aestivum. Next base: position 28,280,829 of record NC_057802.1, read on the forward strand.
CTACGGTATCCGGGAGTTGCACGATCTCATGGTCTAAGGAAAAGATACTTGACATTGGAAAAGCTCTAGCAAACGAAACTACATGATCTTTTATGCTATGCTTAGGATTGGGTCTTGTCCATCACATCATTCTCCTAATGATGTGATCCCGTTATCAACGACATCCAATGTCCATAGTTAGGAAACCATGACTATCTGTTGATCAACGAGCTAGTCAACTAGAGGCTTACTAGGGACACGTTGTGGTCTATGTATTCACACATGTATTACGATTTCCGGACAATACAATTATAGCATGAACAACAGACAATTACCATGAATAAAGAAATATAATAATAACCATTTATTATTGCCTCTAGGGCATATTTCCAACACCTTAGACCATACAATGCACGCAAACTTGCATTATGTTCAAAGAAATCACTACTAGGTGAAAGCTTATAGATAGAACTCTATTAGTAGCACGGGTTTGTGGGTTGTGCTACTACTAATTAGTAGTAGCGTGTGACACAAGCCGACGCTACAGGTAGCAAGTTAGCAGTAGCGATGGTTCGCATACCGGCGCTACTGCTAAGTGGTCCCACACCATGGTGTCGCCGTGCACCACAGGCTTGCCATGCAGTAGCGTGGGTTTACTGCCCATGCTACTGCTAAACTCGTTAGCAGAAGCGCGCGCTGCTGCCCCGCGCTGCTGCTATGGCCTGCCCGGGCCCAGCTATCCGTCCCCACTTAGCAGTAGCGCTGGGCGTGGGCCCGCGCTACAACTAACATGGTTAGCAGTAGCGTTGGTCCATGATCCGTGCTACTACTAGGTTAAATACTTATCCGCCCGCCGCGCACCCGCTCGTCACTCTCCTCTGTGCCACTCATCGCCGTCGCACTGACCCTCCTCCTCCTCGCCGCCTTTGCCGCATACCATCCTCCTCCTCCCTAGTCGCCGCCGACGCCACATTGCTCCTGACCGTCCTCCTTCTCCTCCCTCGTCGTCGCGTCCTTGGTAAGCCTTTTCTTCTCCCTCCTTCGTCCAGCCGCTACCATCGTCCCTCCAACCGCCGCCCCTCCAGTCGCTGCCCTCCTCCCTCCTTCTCCTCCAGCCGCCGCCCCACCTCCATCCGCCGCACCTCCCCCATCCTCCTCCTCCCTCCTTCCTCCCCCTCCATCTACCGCCATCTCGGCCTCCTCCCTCTCTCCTCCCTCCCTCCCACCCTTTTTGTTCTTCCCTCCCACCCTCTGTTCTTCCACTAAATAGGTAGAATGATAGTGGTAGATAGGTAGAATGGTAGAATTTGATTGTAGAATGTATGTTTTTTGAATGGTAGTGGTAATGGTAGATAGGTAGAATGGTAGAATTTTATTGTAGAATGTAGGTTTTTTGAATAAAATAGAACATATAGCTTATATGAATAGAATGTAGGTATTTTGAATAGAATAGAATACACAATATAGGTAGAATGGAGGTTTTTTTTAATAGAATAGATATTTATTGGAATGCTATATGAGAAATTTTTAGGTATCAAATTTAGTAATAATTTTTTTCTTAAGAAAATTTAGGTATAGAAATTTTTAGTAATTTTGTTTCTCAATATGGAAATGTATTCGGCAATTTAATTATTTTTATGTCACTCGGTGGAATATGTAGGCTTTGTAGAGTCGCGTTTCCCTCGAGTGATCGTCGTCGGAGCTACCTCTACTTCCTCTACACCCGAGTCGGTGAGCTAAAAGTCCACCTCCTTCTCTACTCCTCGGTGTTGAATAGAGTAGAACTATTTTGCACTAGGGGGAAATGTTTTTGTCAATATTGAACCATTGAAATGCAGGGAAAATCCGAGTGACCTATGTTTTACCGGAGTGTTGATTCATTTTCGTTCCAGTAAATTTCAGGCGCTCAATATGTCCTATTTTAGCAAAGGCCATGCCGGATTTTTCCGTCAATTTTAGCATGACTTGTGCTATAATATGTAGGAAATATCGAGTGCTCCATTTTTCATGTCATTGCTCCATATATGTAGCGGGTTGACTTTTAGTTTGTTGATGCTCCTTGTGTGACTTTCAGTCTGTTCTTGAAGGAAAGATGCCGATTGTTGTCGTGGGGGTCGTTTCTCCTTCTTCTCCTTGTGCTAGACCTTTGTTATGCACTAGGGGAAGGAGGAGTAAAGACCATCACCAACTGTCAAAAAATCAGTGAGGGAGTGTGTCCACCATATATGAGAGAGGACGGTCGGCAATGAGGAGCTACCATCACCGGTGGTCGCAAATGTCAGAGAGGAAGAATCTCGATTGTTGCCGTGGGGGTTGCTTCTCCTTCATTCCCGTGTGCTAGAAATTTTGGTGTAATGCAGTCTGGGACTAAGGGAGGAATGACCATCACCGACGGTTGAATATGTCAGAGAGGGAGTGCCCGCCATATACACCACGTGAGCTGAGAGTTTTCAAAAGATGACTCGACAGATCGATAGTCAACCCGTGATGAATAATAATGATCTAATTTAGTTTTTGTAGTACATATATTGAATTTCAGTAGTTTAATCTTTGAATTATGAACATAGGAAACGTCTGACGATGATAGGATCCCTGAGTGCGAGTACTGCGGTGACGACCGGGGTCTGTACGATAGGCCTCACCTGGAAGATGGTCGACGCTTCAGTATTAAGCTGGACGAGACCTTCGATGTTTATATGGTACGCAACGATGACAAGTCTTTTTTTGTAATTAAGCATGAGTACTTCTGCTTCTTCAACGTGTACTTTCCATTTTCTACAATTCAACTAGTGCATCCCCTGCCATGCAAGACGTTATGTCTTGGAGAAGCTGGATTTTGAAGATCATGAGAATATGGAGATAAAGAGAGTTAACCTCAGGACCCATCGTGGTTATGCTTTTCATATAAAGCTATACAATGCATTGACCTACTCCCATTTTGGTTGCTCGAATTGGGCAGCACTATGCAAGGCGCATGGTTTTTAGGAGGGTATGCATGTCACTTTCGATTTGGGTAATCCTGAAGATGACATCGATGAAGATAATGTCGATGAAGATAATATCGACGAAGAGAATATCAACATTTGGGTCGATCTTGATACGCTTCCACTTCTACCTCTATGTGAGTTTCTCAAACATATTTATTAAGTAATTTATATTGTTTATTTAAAAATAGTTGACAGCTTATATATTTCCATCGACATATTATTTCCATTCTTCAAAAAATGTTCAGAAAGTAGTAGACAAAACCTACTACACTGATGGCTCTGAACTAACTTACTACGAGAAAGATCATCTTGTCTCCTTTATTTATTGATGTTGAGACTTTCAATAAGAATTATCAAACTCCTCCACATTATGGTCAATACGTGTCACTAGTTCACATGTTGAACTACGACAACATCCATGGAAATGGCATGGTAAGATTTTTATTATTATTATGACACTAGTGCATCTTTTGCATACATTCTTCTAAAGCTTAACTACATTGCTAACTATAATCTCCAACAGGATAATCTCCATTCTCCATAATGGAGAGTCAGGGCTATGTTGTTTTATGCTATTTTACGTTAGAGAGGGGTAGTAGGTCCTAGCTAATAGTAGTGATCATGTGCTAAGAACAATTAACTAGGGTTGGTTATGACTATGATGATGATGCGTTTGGCACCCCGGATCAGAGAGACCGGAAAACCCCATATTCCAGCCCAGAGGTCAAGTCTTCTGGAATACGACACTGCTTGACATAGAACAAATCATCTCTTTATTACAAATGATACAGATACAAGGGTTTCGATATCACAACGAATTACATCGGCACGGCGGCACTACACCTGCTCAGGTTGCTCTATGCTAGCAGCAGAACAACTCGAAGTAGCGGAATAACTTCTAGCAGCGGAATAACTCCCTAATTGAACTTTGTTTTATGCAGCCCTATGCAGGTTCGTGTTGGCACCATTGGTGGTACTGATCTTCCTTACCTACAAGTACTGGAAAACAAGGATCACAATTGATGATGTTGAGAAGTTCCTATTGATGCAACAAATGATCAGCCCATCGAGGTATGCCTAGTTGCCTACGCAGACATTGTTGCAATCACAAGCCATTTTAGAAACAAGCTAGGCCAAGGTGGCTACGGCTCCATGTATGAGGGTGTGCTCCCAGGTGATGTCCATGTGGCTGTCAAAATGCTGGAGGGAAACTCTAACTGCAATGGAGAAGATTTCATCAATGAGGTCTCCACCATCGGCAGGATCCACCATGTCAATGTGGTCCGTCTTGTGGGGTTCTGCTCAGAGGAAATGAGAAGGGCCCTGGTTTACGAGTACATGCCTGGTGGTTCTCTTGACAAGTACATCTTCTCACCAGAAAGCGAGAAAACCTTCTCCTGGGATAAGCTCAACGAGATTGCTTTGGGCATTGCTCGAGGGATCAACTACTTGCATCAGGGATATGAGATGCAGATTATACACTTTGACATCAAGCCGCACAACATCTTGCTCGACAGCAATTTTGTCCCGAAAGTTGCTGATTTCGGACTCGCCAAACTGTACCCAAGGGATGAGAGTTTTGTGCCATAGAGAGCCCTACGGGGAACAATTGGGTACATAGCTCCTGAGATGATATCTAGGAGCTTTGGCCTCATATCGAGCAAGTCTGACATTTACAGCTTGGGATGCTGCTGCTGGAGATGGCTGGAGGAAGAAGGAATGCCGATCCAAATGCAGCGAACTCAAGCCAGTCTTACTAGCCATCATGGGTGTATGATAGACTAGCTGAACAAGAAGTGTGTGGGATATCTCCCACTGACGGCATGCACGAGTTGGAGAAGAAGTTGTGCATTGTTGGATTATGGTGCATTCAGATGAGGTCCCAAGATCGGCCGACAATGGGGAAGGTGATAGAGATGTTGGAAGGCGGCGTTGATGGCTTGCAGATGCCTTCTCGGCCGTTCTTCTGTGACGAAGGGCACATCCATATAGAGGATTCTTATCATTTGCCATCCGAGTTCACTGCGATCTCCGAGGAGGACGGGTGAAAATCCGTATGGTTTCATCTCATGTGTACTCTCGGTCTGTATTTCCACTGTTATTGTGAGATTTTCTGTTGTTGCTCAAACTTTTGTTCCGGCAACTCCGGTTTGCCCCCTGTAATGTGCTCCTGTTGTGGCTTAAATAAAAAGAAATCTAGCCTATCCATTACTGAAGTAATCTGGTAATATCGATAGAGTAACTGCTTATTACTGAAATTTCATAATAGAAGCATTTCCTGAAAAGAACAAAAACATGGTGGAAGCATCATGTTTTAATTGAGAACCTCAATGAATTGTCATTATGCATGACTATATATATGCTGCCTTTGATGTAGTTCATCCGGTTAAGCATACAGGAGCCCTGGATTTTATTGTGCTTATCAATTTAGCGGATGCCGATATATACGACCATCGTTATTATCAGTCAAAACAAAGATACGTAGTACTAACTTAGTATATTCGCAACTCTACTTACTTTGGATTAATTATTATGCATGATAACGAATGCCCAACGACACCAGCACGCGATTCAATCCCTATCCCTATCGGGTATAGGCTATGGTCCAAGTCTCCTCTTGCAAGTCTAGCCTTAAATTGTTTAACAACGCCAAAGATATTTATTCGCACCCTCACATGCTTAATTACTTGTACTGTAGAACCAACCCATATATAATAAACTAAAAGGAGTAGATAGATGTCGCATCACCTCACCAACCACGAGTAAAAGACTTATATATAGAAACGGAGGGAGTATATGCGTACACTGTATTAATCAAGCCGATGCCAAGTTTGACTTATTAATCATACAACTCTTATTCGCAAAAAAAAAAAAATCATACAACTCCTAACATCTTTCCCTCTTGTAGATCGGTAACACTGGCATTCTTTTATGCAGAATAATCTACAATGCGGAATTATTTATGCACCAACAAGAGAATGGTGGTGCTCTACAAACTCAAGTAGCTACGGATAAATATGAGCGCCAACGATTCCATGTCATGGATTATATTTGATTAACAATTTCACTGCAAGTTATGCTTCTTCGTCATAATTACAAAAACCATAGTCAGATTGATGATTTCCCTCTTGATCATCTTATTTAGGTGCTCTTTTTTGATTGCTGAAACTGACGAGATTAACTTCTTATATCAGAATAACTGAATACCCCGCTCAGGCTTATTTTGCCTGAATTTACCCAAACAACCTACTTTCTCCGGTTTGTTTTCAAGAATGTAGTCTTATGATGCCGGAGCGCCTGTTTTGTTTAATGGAAAAACTGATAAATGTTGAAATCATTTTATACGGGGTAAGCCCTAAGTATTACAGATTCTAGGATGATACAAAAAAGATTCTAGTATGAAAATTTTAAGATGTCGTACGTTCAACAGAATCCCGGTCTAGGGAACCTTCAAGAAGGTTCCTGAACAGGATATTTTTTCGTATACTCTTTTTATTACGGTTTTCTTGTTGGTTTTCATTCCTTTTTCTGTTTTCAAAATTTGGAAATTTTAAAAAATGTCCACAATTAAAAAAGTTCGCAAAGTTGAAAGAGGGTTCATGTTTTTTTAAAACTATTCGCACGTTTGAAAAAATCACAAATTTGGAAAAATGTTTGTGTTTTCGAAAATCATTCAAAATTTGAAAAACATTTTGTATTTTTTTAATATTCATTTTTTGGAAAATTGTTCAGAAATTTTAAAAATGTTCGTGTTGTAAAAAAAATGAAATTTTGATAACAAAGTTGCTCACAATATTTAAAAACTGTTCGCGTTTCAAAAGTGGTTCTTGTTTTAAAAGTGTTCGCTATAGTATCCTCGGTCGGTTCGCTCAGTAATCGGTTTGATCTGCTATATATATACTATACTGCTTCTTGCCTGGTTTGCTACAGTGCTCATCGCTCGCTCCATACGCCCGTTCGCTTTGCTCTACTCGATCCAGGTACTGATCCTGGCGGTACCCACGATTGTCACGCCGCGGAGGCGATCTTGGGCTGTGTGCCGACTGAACTGTATCCGCAACCATAGATCTGCTGTGGATTCTGTTGCGCGACTGAGAAACAACCGAGTTTTGTTCACCTGCTGTTCGGAGCAGCGCTCAGATTTGCAGCAAACCTCTACCAGCTTCTGAACGAGATGGCTGAATCGACTCTGCTATACGGGCTGCAGCTGCAAGATTCTGGATCGGGGTGTGATGACCCACAAGTATAGGGGATCTATCATAGTCCTTTCGATAAGTAAGAGTGTGGAACCCAATGAGGAGCAGAAGGAAATGACAAGCAGTTTTCAGTAAGGTATTTTCTGCAGGCACTGGAATTATCGGTAACAGATAGTTTTGTGATAAGGTAATTTGTAACGGGTGACAAGTAATGAAAGTAAATAAGGTGCAGCAAGATGGCCCAATCCTTTTTATAGCAAAGGACAAGCCTGGACAAACTCTTATATGAAGGAAAACGCTCCCGAGGACACATGGGAATTATCGTCAAGCTAGTTTTCATCACGCTCATATGATTCGCGTTCGTTACTTTGATAATTTGATATGTGGGTGGACCGGTGCTTGGGTGCTGCCCTTCCTTGGACAAGCATCCCACTTATGATTAACCCCTATTGCAAGCATCCGCAACTACAAAAGAAGTATTAAGGTAAACCTAACCATAGCATGAAACATATGGATCCAAATCAGCCCCTTACGAAGCAACGCATAAACTAGGGTTTAAGCTTCTGTCACTTTAGCAACCCATCATCTACTTATTACTTCCCAATGCCTTCCTCTAGGCCCATACAATGGTGAAGTGTCATGTAGTCGACGTTCACATAACACCACTAGAGGAAAGACAACATACATCTCATCAAAATATCGAACGAATACCAAATTCACATGACTAATTATAGCAAGACCTCTCCCATGTCCTCAGGAACAAACGTAACTTCTCAGAAATCATATTCATGTTCATAATCAGAGGGGTATTAATATGCATAAAGGATCTGAATATACGATCTTCCACCAAATAAACCAACTAGCATCAACTACAAGGAGTAATCAACACTACTAGCAACCCACGGGTACCAATCTGAGATTTTGAGACAAAGATTGGATACAAGAGATGAACTAGGGTTTGAGATGAGATTGTGCTAGTGAAGATGTTGATGGAGATTGACCCCCTCCCGATGAGAGGATCGATGGTGATGATTTCCGCCTCCCGGAGGGATGTTTCCCTGGTAGAACAGCTCCGCCGGAGCCCTAGATTGGTTCCGCCAAGGTTCCGCCTCGTGGCGGCGGTGTTTCGTCCCGAAAGCTTCCTTCTGATTTTTTCCAGGGTGAAAGACTTCATATAGCAGAAGATGGGCACCGGAGGCCTGCCAGGGGGCCCACGAGGCAGGGGGCGCGCCTAGGGGGTAGGGCGCGCCCCCCACCCTCGTGGATGGTGGGTGGCCCCCCTCTGGTTGATTCTTTCGCCAGTATTTTTTTATTAATTCCAAAAACTACCTTCGTGAAGTTTCAGAACTTTTGGAGCTGTGCAGAATAGGTCTTTAATATTTGCTCCCTTTCCAGCCCAGAATTCTGCTACCTCTTGAGCATGCGTTTGTTTTCCCTTGAAGAGGAAAGGGTGATGCAGCAAAGTAGCGTAAGTATTTCCCTCAGTTTTTGAGAACCAAGGTATCAATCCAGTAGGAGACTACACGCAAATCCCTCGTACCTGCACAAACAAATAAGAACCTTGCAACCAACGCGATAAAGGTGTTGTCAATTCCTTCACGACCACTTGCAAAAGTGAGATCTCATAGAGATAATAAGATAGATATTTTTGGTATTTTTGTTGTATAGATTGAAAAGTAAAGATTGCAAAATAAACGGCGCCAGAAATAGCTAATTGACGGGAGACTAATATGATGGAAAATAGACCCGATGGCCATAGGTTTCACTAGTGGCTTCTCTCAAGATTGCATAAGTATTATGGTGGGTGAACAAATTACTGTCGAGCAATTGATAGAAAAGTGCATAGTTATGAGAATATCTAGGCATGATCATGTATATAGGCATCACGTCCGCGACAAGTAGACCGAAACGATTCTGCATCTACTACTATTACTCCACACATCGACCGCTATCCAGCATACATCTAGAGTATTAAGTTTATAAGAACAGAGTAACGCATTAAGCAAGATGACATGATGTAGAGGGATAAACTCAAGCAATATGATATAAACCCCATCTTTTTATCCTCGATGGCAACAATACAATACGTGGTGTTTCCCTTTCTGTCACTGGGTTCGAGCAACGCAAGATTGAACCCAAAGCTAAGCACTTCCCCATTGCAAGAAAGATCAATCTAGTAGGCCAAACCAAACTGATAATTCGAAGAGACTTGCAAAGATATTAAATCATACATAAAAGAATTCAGAGGAGATTCAAATATTGTTCATAGATAATCTTGATCATAAACCAACAATTCATCAGATCTCGACAAACACACCGCAAAAAGAATTACATCGAATAGATCTCCAAGAAGATCGAGGAGAACTTTGTATTGAGATCCAAAGAGAGAGAAGAAGCCATCTAGCTAATAACTATGGACCCGAAGGTCTGTGGTAAACTACTCACACATCATCGGAGAGGTTATGGTGTTGATGTAGAAGCCCTCCGTGATCGATTCCCTCTCCGGCGGAGCGCCGGAAAAGACCCCAACATGGGATCTCACGGGTATAGAAGGTTGCGGCGGTGGAAATAGGGTTTCGTGGTGCTCTAGGATGTTTTCGGGGTATATGGATATATATAGGAGGAAGAAGTAGGTCGGTGGAGCTGCGGAGGGGCCCACGAGGGTGGGGGGCGCGCCTCCCTGCCTCGTGGCCTCCTCGCTTCTTTCTTGACGTCCACTCCAAGTCCCCTGGATCACGTTTGTTCCAAAAATAACTCTCCCGAAGGTTTCATTCCGTTTGGACTCCGTTTGATATTCATTTTCTGCGAAACACCGAAATAGGCAAAAAAACAGCAATTTGCACTGGGCCTTCGCTTAATAGGTTAGTCCCAAAAATAATATAAAAGTGCTTAGTAAATCCCATTAAACATCCAAAACAGATAATATAATAGCGTGGAACAATCAAAAATTGTAGATGCGTTGGAGACGTATCAAATTCCAGCTGCCGGTATTCTCCCTCTTCGTGTAAACCTTGTAAAATAAGAGAGAATAGGCATAAGTATTGTGACATAATGTGTAATAACAGCCCATAATGCAATAAATATTGATATAAAAGCATGATGCAAAATGGACGTATCAACTCCCCCAAGCTTAGACCTCACTTGTCCTCAAGCGGAAACGGATAACGAAAAATATGTCCACATGTTTAGAGATAGAGGTGTCGATAAAATAAAATACGGACATGAGGGCATCATGATCATTCTTATAATAGCAACACATATATATTTTGTCATATGATTTCTTATTCTAAAGTAACAATCTATTCACAATGTAAAGTATGAATCAGAAACTTCATTGAGAACTAACAAACTAAAATCTCAGTCATTGAAGCAATTGCAATTTATCATAACATCAGAAAGAGTCAATATAGGAGCTTTTCAGCAAGTCCACATACTCAACTATCATTTAGTCTTTCACAATTCCTAACACTCACGCAATACTTATGGTTATGGAGTTTTAATCGGACACAGAGAAATATAGGGGCTTATAGGGTTGCCTCCCAACCTTTTACCTCAAGGGTAATGTCAACAATAATAATTCATGCTAACTTACATCCAATTGGATATATATATCAGGATCTTTCCAACACAATGTGCTTGCCAAAGGATAAAATGTAAAAAGGAAAGGTGCAGATCACCATGACTCCTGTATAAGGTGTAAGACAAGAATAAAAGATAGGCCCTTCGCAGAGGGAAGCAGAGGTTGTCATGTGCTTTTATGGTTGGATGCACAAAATCTTAATGCGAAAGAACGTCACTTTATATTGCCACTTGTGATATGGACCTTTATTATGCAGTCCGTCGCTTTTATTTCTTCCACATCACAAGATCGTATAAATCTTATTTTCTCCACACTAATAAATCATACATATTTAGAGAGCAATTTTTATTGCATGCAACAATGACAACTTACTTGAAAGATCTTACTCAATCCATAGGTAGATATGGTGGACTCTCACGGCAAAACTGAGTTTAAGGATATTCGGAAGCACAAATAGTATCTCTACTTGGTGCAAAGAATTTGGCTAGCATGAGGGGGAAAGGCAAGCTCAACATGTTTGATGATCCATGACAATATACTTTATTTCGGATACAAGAAAACATAACCCATTACATTGTCTTCCTTGTCCAACATCAACTTTTAGCATGTCATATTTTAATGAGTGCTCACAATCATAAAAGATGTCCAAGATAGTATATTTATATGTGAAAACCTCTCTTTCTTTATTACTTCCTATTAATTGCAACGATGACCAAAACTATGTTCGTCAACTCTCAACAACTTTTATTCATCATACTCTTTATATGTGAAGTCATTACTCTCCATAAGATCAATATGATCTCTTTGTTTCTTTTTATTCTTTCTTTTTCCTTTTATTCCTTCACGATCATAGCAAGATAACCAAGCCCTTGACTCAAAACTAATATTTATTATATATAGCTCACAGACTCGATTACATAGAAGGATCATAAAGCAAAACTCAAAACTAAATCATACTGAAACTTTATTCTACTAGATCAAGATATTACTAAAAGGATCAAACTAGAAAAACGGTAAAGATAGAAGTGTGATGGTGATACGATACCGGGGCACCTCCCCCAAGCCCATACCCATGTGATTATGTCTCTTTCTTCGGAGGTGGTGGTGTTGGGGTTGTTGATGATGTAGGCTTGTCGTCCATCTTCCAAGCATAGAGTCACCATCATAGAAGGATGATCGAGTCACCGGGATCCTCAAATCTGCGGCCAAACTCATCCTCTTGAATCTATATTCATACTCACAGTTTTGGTTTTGCAGGTCATAGATCTGGGCTTGGAGGTGCTTGATTTTTTCGTGAAGCTTGAAGATGGCCTCCCCAATATTCTTGGCATCCAGCTTGTGGCTGTTGGTGAACTCCGTGATCATTATGTGGTTGACGTCGAGTCCACGTTCCACCATCTCCTGGCACTTGAAAACTTGTTGCTCCATTGCTTCGAGTCTTGTCTCCACGCTTTCGGTCCTCCTTGGTCCCTCGACATCGCGGATGTGCAGCAACCCCTCACGCATCTCAATGGTTTGAGGGTGTTGCAGCACCTCCACAAGGTAGGGGTTGATGACCTTCTCGAAGAACTTATCCTTGGGGGCACTTGGAGACGACATGGTGATCTAGATCTGTTAGAAAAACAGCTCGAAATAAAAACAGAGGATATTTGCGTGATACGATGGTCAAAACCTTCGGGAGATTATATAATGAATTTTTACCGACCAAAAGAAGTATCGTGCAAGAAAACGGAGTCCGGAGAGCACACGAGGTGCCCACGAGGCAGGGGGCGCGCCCTCCACCCTCGTGGATGCCTCGTGTCCTTCTCACACTATTTCTTATTTTCCTATTTTCTTGTATATTCCAAAACGGAGAAAAATTGCCATTAGAACTGTTTTGGAGTCAGTTTTCTTACCGTACCACATACCTATTCCTTTTCGAAGTCTGAAACGTTCTGGAAAGTGTCCCGTATGTATTCCTCCGGGGTTACGGTTTCAATAACATTAGTTTCAACATTTATGGGATTACCTGAGATATAATGTTTGATTCTTTGACCGTTCACCACCTTCGGATTTGTGCCTTCGAAGTTGTTCATTTTTATGGCTCCGGAACGGTAGACCTCCTCGATAACGTAAGGCCCTTCCCATTTAGAGAGAAGTTTTCCTGCAAAAAATCTTAAACGAGAGTTGAATAGCAACACATAGTCACCAACATTAAACTCACGCTTTTGTATCCTTTTGTCCTGCCACCTTTTTGTTGGAAATATGCCCTAGAGGCAATAATAAAATGGTTATTATTATATTTCCTTGTTCATGATAATAGTCTGTTGTTCATGCTATAATTGTATTGACCGGAAACCGTAATACATGTGTGAATACATAGACCACAACAAGTCCCTAGTGAGCCTCTAGTTGACTAGCTCGTTGATCAACAGATGGTCATGGTTTCTTGACTATGGACATGGGATGTCATTGATAACGGGATCACATCATTAGGAGAATGATGCGATGGACAAGACCTAATCCTAAGCGTAGCACAAGATCGTGTAGTTCGTTTGCTAAAGCTTTTCTAATGTCAAGTATAATTTCCTTAGACCATGAGATTGTGCAACTCCCGGATACCGTAGGAATGCTTTGGGTGTACCAAACGTCACAACGTAACTGGGTGGCTATAAAGGTGCACTACAGGTATCTCCGAAAGTGTCTGTTGAGTTGGGACGAATCGAGACTGGGATTTGTCACTCCGTATGACGGAGAGGTATCTCTAGGCCCACTCGGTAATGCATCATCATAATGAGCTCAGTGTGACTAAGTAGTTGGTCATGGGATCATGCATTACGGAACAAGTAAAGTGACTTGCCGGTAACGAGATTGAACAAGGTATTGGGATACCGACGATCGAATCTCGGGCAAGTAACGTACCGATTGACAAAGGGAATTGTATACAGGATTGCTTGAATCCTCGACATCGTGGTTCATCCGATGAGATCATCGTGGAGCTTGTGGGAGACAACATGGGTATCCAGATCCCGCTGTTGGTTATTGGCCGGGGAGATGTCTTGGTCATGTCTACATGCCTCCCGAACCCGTAGGGTCTACACACTTAAGGTTCGATGATGCTAGGGTTATAGGGAAATTTTGTACGTGGTTACCGAATGTTGTTCGGAGTCCCGGATGAGATCCTGGACGTCACGAGAAGTTCCGGAATGGTCCGGAGGTGAAGATTTACATATGGGAAGTCCAGTTTCAGTCACCGGAAAGGTTTCGGGGTCGGTATTGTACCGGGACCACCGAAGGGGTTCCGGGGGTCCACCTGCCCTGAAGGACCTAATGGGCTGTAGTTGGGTGGGAACCAGCCCCTTAGTGGGCTGGTGCGCCCCCCCAAGGGCCCAAGGCACCTAGGGTTGGAAACCCTAAGGGGGCCGCTGCCCCCCCGGGGCGGGCGCCCCCCCCCTAGTTGGAAACCCTAAGGGGGCCGCTGCCCCCCTGAGGGGCCGCCGCCCTGGGGGACGCCGCCCCCCCCCATCTAGATGGATCTAGGGGGCCGGCGCCCCCTCCCCTTCCCCTATATATAGTGGGGGTTTTGGGGCTGCCAGAGACACGAGTCTCCCTCTCTCTTGGCGCAGCCCTACCCCTCTCCCTCCTCGTCTCTCGCAGTGCTTGGCGAAGCCCTGCTGGAGTGTCACGCTCCTCCACCACCACCACGCCGTCGTGCTGCTGCTGGACGGAGTCTTCCCTAACCTCTCCCTCTCCCTTGCTGGATCAAGGCGCGGGAGACGTCACCGGGCTGCACGTGTGTTGAACGCGGAGGCACCGTTGTTCGGTGCTTAGATCGGATTCGGCCGCGATCTGAATCACTTCGTGTACGACTCCACCGACCACGTTCTTGCAATGCTTCCGCATCGCGATCTTCAAAGGTATGAAGATGCACTTCCCTCTTGTTGCTAGTAAACTCCATATATTGATCTTGGTGATGCGTACAAAATTTTAATTTCCGCAACGATCCCCAACAGTGGCATCATGAGCTAGGTCTATGCGTAGTTCTATGCACGAGTAGAACACAAGTTGTTGTGGGCGTCGATTTTGTCAATTTACTTGCCGTTACTAGTCTTATCTTGATTCGGCGGCATCGTGGGATGAAGCGGCCCGGACCGACCTTACACGTACGCTTACGTGAGACAGGTTCCACCGACTGACATGCACTAGTTGAATAAGGTGGCTAGCGGGTGTCTGTCTCTCCCACTTTAGTCGGATCGGATTCGATGAAATGGTCCTTATGAAGGGTAACTAGAAATTGGCATATCACGTTGTGGTTTTGGCGTAGGTAAGAAACGTTCTTGCTAGAAACCTACAGCAGCCACGTAAAATAATTTGCAACAACAATTAGAGGACGTCTAACTTGTTCTTGCTGCATGTGCCTTGTGATGTGATATGGCCAAAGGATGTGATGAATGAAATATATGTGATGTATGAGATTGATCATGTTCTTGTAATAGGAATCACGACTTGCATGTCGATGAGTATGACAACCGGCAGGAGCCATAGGAGTTGTCTTAATTTATTGTATGACATGCGTGTCATTGAATAACGCCATGTAATTACTGTACTTTATTGCTAAACCGTTAGCCATAGTAGTAGAAGTAATAGTTGGCGAAACAACTTCATGAAGACACGATGATGGAGATCATGGGGTCATGCCGGTGACGATGATGATCATGGCGCCCCGAAGATGGAGATCAAAAGGAGCAAGATGATATTGGCCATATCATGTCACTATTTGATTGCATGTGATGTTTATCATGTTTTACATCTTATTTGCTTAGAACGACGGTAGCATAAATAAGATGATCCCTCACTTAAATTTCAAGAAAGTGTTCCCCCTAACTGTGCACCGTTGCGAAGGTTCGTTGTTCCGAAGCACCACGTGATGATCGGGTGTGATAGGTTCTAACGTTCGCATACAACGGGTGTAAGCCAGATTTACACACGCAATACACTTAGGTTTACTTGACGAGCCTAGCATGTACAGACATGGCCTCGGAACACAAGAGACCGAAAGGTCGAACATGAGTCGTATAGCAGATACGATCAACATGAAGATGTTCACCGATGATGACTAGTCCGTCTCACGTGATGATCGGACATGGCCTAGTTGACTCGGATCATGTATCACTTAGATGACTAGAGGAATGTCTGTCTGAGTGGGAGTTCTTTAATAATTTGATTAGATGAACTTAATTATCATGAACTTAGTCTAAAATCTTTACAATTTGTCTTGTATATCAAATGGCCCACGCTAATGTCAACCTCAACTTCAACGCGTTCCTAGAGAAAACCAAGCTGAAAGACGATGGTAGCAACTATACGGACTGGGTCCGAAACTTGAGGATCACCCTCATAGCTGCCAACAAAGCATATGTCCTTGAAGCACCGCTAGGTGAAGCACCCGTCCCAGCGAATCCAGACGTTATGAACGCCTGGCAGTCGCATGTTGATGATTACTCCCTGGTTCAGTGCGGCATGCTTTATAGCTTAGAACCTGGGCTCCAAAAGCGTTTCGAGCAGCACGGAGCATATGAGAGGTTCCAAGAGCTGAAAATGGTTTTCCAGGCTCATGCCCGGGTCGAGAGATATGAAGTCTCCGACAAGTTCTACAGTTGTAAGATGGAGGAGAATAGTTCCGTCAGCGAACACATACTCAAAATGTCTGGGTTGCACAACCGCTTGTCTCAGCTGGGAGTTAATCTCCCGGATGACGCGGTCGTTGACAGAATCCTTCAGTCGCTTCCACCTAGCTACAAGAGCTTTGTGATGAACTTCAATATGTAGGGGATGGAGAAAACCATTCCTGAGGTATATTCGATGCTGAAATCGGCGGAGGTGGAGATCAAAAAGGAACATCAAGTGTTGATGGTGAATAAAACCACTAAGTTCAAGAAAGGCAAAGGTAAAAAGAGCTTCAAGAAAGACGGCAAGGGAGTTGCCGCGCCCGGTAAGCAAGCTGCCGGGAAGAAGCCAAAGAATGGACCCAAGCCTGAGACTGAGTGCTTTTATTGCAAGGGAAACGGTCACTGGAAGCGGAACTGCCCCAAGTACTTAGCGGACAAGAAGGCCGGCAACACCAAAGGTATATGTGATATACATGTTATTGATGTGTACCTTACCAGTACTCGTAGTAGCTCCTGGGTATTTGATACCTGTGCGGTTGCTCATATTTGTAACTCAAAACAGGAGCTGCGGAATAAGCGGAGACTGGCGAAGGACGAGGTGACGATGCGCGTCGGGAATGGTTCCAAGGTCGATGTGATTGCCGTCGGCACGCTACCTCTACATTTACCTACGGGATTAGTTTTAAACCTCAATAATTGTTATTTAGTGCCAGCTTTGAGCAGGAACATTATATTTGAATCTCGTTTAATGCGAGATGGCTACTCATTTAAATCCGAGAATAATGGTTGTTCTATTTATATGAGAGATATATTTTATGGTCATGCCCCGCTGGTCAATGGTTTATTCTTAATGAATCTCGAACGTGATGTTACACATATTCATAGTGTGAATGCCAAGAAATGTAAGGTTGATAATGATAGTCCCACATACTTGTGGCACTGCCGCCTTGGTCACATTGGTGTCAAGCGCATGAAGAAACTCCATGCAGATGGACTTTTGGAGTCTCTTGATTATGAGTCATTTGACACGTGCGAACCATGCCTCATGGGCAAAATGACCAAGACTCCGTTCTCCGGAACAATGGAGCGAGCAACCAACTTGTTGGAAATCATACATACTGATGTGTGCGGTCCAATGAGCGTTGAGGCTCGCGGTGACTATCGTTATGTTCTCACCCTCACTGATGACTTAAGTAGATATGGGTATGTCTACTTAATCAAACACAAGTCTGAGACCTTTGAAAAGTTCAAGGAATTTCAGAGTGAGGTTGAAAATCAACGTGACAGGAAAATAAAGTTCTTACGATCAGATCGTGGAGGGGAATATTTGAGTCACGAATTTGGCACGCACTTAAGGAAATGTGGAATTGTTTCACAACTCATGCCGCCTGGAACACCTCGGCGTAATGGTGTGTCCGAACGTTGTAATCGCACTCTATTGGATATGGTGCGATCTATGATGTCTCTTACCGATCTACCGCTATCATTTTGGGGTTATGCTTTAGAGACTGCCGCATTCACTTCAAATAGGGCTCCGTCGAAATCCGTTGAGACGACACCGTATGAATTATGGTTTGGGAAGAAACCTAAGTTGTCGTTTCTAAAAGTTTGGGGATGCGATGCTTATGTCAAGAAACTTCAACCTGAAAAGCTCGAACCCAAGTCGGAAAAATGCGTCTTCATGGGATACCCGAAGGAAACCATTGGGTATACCTTCTACCTCAGATCCGAAGGCAAGATCTTCGTTGCCAAGAACAGGTCCTTTATAGAGAAAGAGTTTCTCTCGAAAGAAGTAAGTGGGAGGGAAGTGGAACTTGATGAGATGACCCCTCTCGAATCAGAGAGTAGCGCAGCACAAGAAAATGTTTCTGTGGTGCCTGCACCGACTAGAGAGGAAGTTAATGATGACGATCATGATCAAGTTACCACTGAACTTCGTAGGTCCACAAGGACACGTTCCGCACCAGAGTGGTACGGCAACCGTGTCCTAGAAATCATGTTGTTGGACAACGGTGAACCTTCGAACTATGAAGAAGCAATGGCGGGCCCAGATTCCAACAAATGGCTTGAAGCCATGCAATCCGAGATAGGATCCATGTATGGAAACAAAGTATGGACTTTGACAGACTTGCCCGATGATCGGCGAGCGATAGAAAATAAATGGATCTTTAAGAAGAAGACGGACGCAGATGGTAATGTAACCATCTATAAAGCTCGACTTGTCGCTAAGGGTTATCGGCAAGTTCAAGGGGTTGACTACGATGAGACCATCTCACCCGTTGCAAAGCTGAAGTCCGTCCGAATCATGTTAGCAATTGCCGCATTCTACGATTATGAGATATGGCAAATGGACGTCAAAACGGCATTCCTTAGCGGTTTCCTTAAGGAAGAATTGTATATGATGCAGCTGGAAGGTTTTGTCGATCCTAAGAATGCTGACAAGGTGTGCAAGCTCCATCGCTCAATCTATGGGCTGGTGCAGGCATCTCGGAGTTGGAACATTCGCTTTGATGAGATGATCAAAGCGTTTGGGTTTACACAGACATATGGAGAAGCCTGTGTTTACAAGAAAGTGAGTGGGAGCTCTGTAGCATTTCTCATATTATATGTGGATGGCATACTATTGATGGGAAATGATATAGAATTCTTGGAAAGCATAAAGGCCTACTTGAATAAGTGTTTTTCAATGAAGGACCTTGGAGAAGCTGCTTACATATTAGGCATCAAGATCTATAGAGATAGATCGAGACGCCTCATAGGTCTTTCACAAAGCACATACCTTGATAAGATATTGAAGAAGTTCAATATGGGTCAGTCCAAGAAGAGGTTCTTGCCTGTATTGCAAGGTGTGAGATTGAGCACGGCTCAATGCCCGACCACGACAGAAGATAGAGAAAAGATGAGTGTCATCCCTTATGCCTCGGCCATAGGGTCTATTATGTATGCCATGCTGTGTACCAGACCTGATGTGACCCTCGCCGTAAGTTTGGTAGGAAGGTACCAAAGTAATCCCGGCATGGAACACTGGACAGCGGTCAAGAACATCCTGAAGTACCTGAAAAGGACTAAGGATATGTTTCTCGTTTATGGAGGTGACAAAGAACTCGTCGTAAAGGGTTACATCGATGCTAGCTTCGACACAGATCTGGATGACTCTAAGTCCCGGATACGTGTATATTTTGAATGGTGGGGCAGTAAGCTGGTGCAGTTGCAAGCAAAGCGTCGTGGCGGGATCTACATGTGAAGCGGAGTACATGGCAGCCTTGGAGGCAGCACATGAAGCAATCTGGATGAAGGAGTTCATTGCCGACCTAGGAGTCATTCCCAATGCGTCGGGGCCGATGACTCTCTTCTGTGACAACACTGGAGCTATTGCCCTTGCTAAGGAGCTCAGGTTTCACAAGACGACCGGGCACATCAAGCGTCGCTTCAACTCCATTCGTGAAAATGTTCAAAATGGAGACATAGATATTTGTAAAGTGCATACGGATCTGAATGTCGTAGATCCGTTGAATAAACCTCTTCCACGAGCGAAACATGATCAACACCAGAACTCTATGGGTGTTCGATTCATCACAATGTAACTAGATTATTGACTCTAGTGCAAGTGGGAGACTGTTGGAAATATGCCCTAGAGGCAATAATAAAATGGTTATTATTATATTTCCTTGTTCATGATAATTGTCTGTTGTTCATGCTATAATTGTATTGACCGGAAACCGTAATACATGTGTGAATACATAGACCACAACAAGTCCCTAGTGAGCCTCTAGTTGACTAGCTCGTTGATCAACAGATGGTCATGGTTTCCTGACTATGGACATGGGATGTCATTGATAACGGGATCACATCATTAGGAGAATGATGTGATGGACAAGACCCAATCCTAAGCGTAGCACAAGATCGTGTAGTTCGTTTGCTAAAGCTTTTCTAATGTCAAGTATCATTTCCTTAGACCATGAGATTGTGCAACTCCCGGATACCGTAGGAATGCTTTGGGTGTACCAAACGTCACAACGTAACTGGGTGGCTATAAAGGTGCACTATAGGTATTTCCGAAAGTGTCTGTTGGGTTGGGACGAATCGAGACTGGGATTTGTCACTCCGTATGACGGAGAGGTGTCTCTGGGCCCACTCGGTAACGGATCATCATAATGAGCTCAGTGTGACTAAGTAGTTGGTCACGGTATCATGCATTACGGAACGAGTAAAGTGACTTGCCGGTAACGAGATTGAACAAGGTATTGGGATACCGACGATCGAATCTCGGGCAAGTAACGTACCGATTGACAAAGGGAATTGTATACGGGATTGCTTGAATCCTCGACATCGTAGTTCATCCAATAAGATCATCATGGAGCTTGTGGGAGCCAACATGGGTATCCAGATCCCGCTGTTGGTTATTGGCCGGAGAGATGTCTCGGTCATGTCTAAATGCCTCCCGAACCCGTAGGGTCTACACACTTAAGGTTCGATGACGCTAGGGTTATAGGGAAAGTTTGTACGTGGTTACCGAATGTTGTTCGGAGTCCCGGATGAGATCCCGGACGTCACGAGGAGTTCCGGAATGGTCCGGAGGTGAAGATTTATATATGGGAAGTCCAGTTTCAGTCACCGGAAAGGTTTCGGGGTTTATCGGTATTGTACCGGGACCACCGAAGGGGTTCCGGGGGTCCACCTGCCCCGAAGGACCTAATGGGCTGTAGTTGGGTGGGAACCAGCCCCTTAGTAGGCTGGTGCGCCCCCCAAGGGCCCAAGGCACCTAGGGTTGGAAACCCTAAGGGGGCCGCTACCCCCCCCCCCGGGGGCGGGCGCCCCCCCTAGTTGGAAACCCTAAGGGGGCCGCTGCCCCCCCTCTAGATGGATCTAGGGGGCCGGCGCCCCCCTCCCCTTCCCCTATATATAGTGTGGGTTTTGGGGCTGCCAGAGACATGAGTCTCCCTCTCTCTTGGCGCAGCCCTACCCCTCTCCCTCCTCGTCTCTCGCAGTGCTTGGCGAAGCCCTGCTGGAGTGCCACGCTCCTCCACCACCACCACGCCATCGTGTTGCTGCTGGACGGAGTCTTCCCCAACCTCTCCCCCTCCCTTGCTGGATCAAGACGCGGGAGACGTCACCGGGTTGCACGTGTGTTGAACGCGGAGGCACCGTTGTTCGGTGCTTAGATCGGATTCGGACGCGATCTGAATCGCTTCGTGTACGACTCCACCGACTGCGTTCTTGCAACGCTTCCGCATCACGATCTTCAAAGGTATGAAGATGCACTTCCCTCTCATTGCTAGTAAACTCCATAGATTGATCTTGGTGATGCGTAGAAAATTTAATTTCTGCAATGATCCCCAACACTTTTAACTTTTTCTTTAAACAGTTTGGCATTCTCGTAGGCTTAAGTTCTCCATTCATCAAGTGAGCTAATGTCAAATAGCCTCTTCTCACCGGCAAGTTTGAAATCATAGTTGAGCTCTTTGATGGCCCAATATGCCTTATGTTCTAGTTCTAGAGGTAAGTGACATGCTTTTCCATAAACCATTTTATACGGAGACATACCCATAGGATTTTTATATGCAGTTCTATAGGCCCATAATGCATCATCAAGTTTCTTGGACCAATACTTTCTAGATCTATTAACAGTCTTTTGCAAAATTAATTTGAGCTCTCTATTACTCAATTCTACCTCGCCACTAGACTGTGGGTGGTAAGGAGGTGCAATTCTATGTTTAACGTCATACTTAGCAAGCATCTTACTAAAAGCACCATGAATAAAATGTGAACCACCACCAGTCATTAAATATCTAGGGACTCCAAACCTCGGAAAAATTACTTCTTTAAGCATCTTAATAGAGGTGTTATGATCAACACTACTAGTTGGAATAGCTTCTACCCATTTAGTACCGTAATCAACAGCAACTAGAATATGTGTATACCCATTAGAGGAAGGAAACGGTCCCATATAATCAAAGCCCCAAACATCAAATGGTTCAATAACAAGTGAATAGTTCATAGGCATTTCTTGACGTCTACTAATATTACCAATTCTTTGACATTCATCACAAGACAAGACAAACTTACGGGCATCTTTGAAGAGAGTAGGCCAGTAAAAACCGGATTGCAATACCTTATGTGCAGTTCTATCTCCAGCGTGGTGTCCTCCATAAGCCTCGGAGTGACACTTGCGTAGGATCTGTTCCTGTTCATGCTCAGGTACACAACGTCTAATAACACCATCTACTCCTTCTTTATAAAGGTCTGGGTCATCCCAGAAGTAATGTCTTAAATCATAGAAAAACTTTTTCTTTTGCTGATATGTGAAACTAGGTGGTATAAATTTAGCAACAATGTAATTAGCATAATCAGCATACCATGGAGCAGTACGAGAGGCATTTATGACAGCTAATTGTTCATCAGGAAAGCTATCATCAGTAGGTAGTGGGTCATCAAGAACATGCTCTAACCTAGAAAAGTTGTCTGCAACGGGGTTCTCAGCTCCCTTTCTATCAATAATATGCAAATCAAATTCTTGTAGTAGGAGAACCCATCTAATAAGTCTAGGTTTAGCATCTTTCTTTTCCATAAGATATTTAATAGCAGCATGATCAGTGTGAACGGTTACTTTAGAATCAACAATATAAGGTCTGAACTTATCACAAGCAACTACAACTGCTAAAAATTCTTTTTCAGTAGTAGCATAATTTCTCTGGGCACTGTCTATAGTTTTACTAGCATATTGGATAACATTTAATTTCTTATCAACTCTTTGTCCTAGAACAACACCTACAGCATAATCGCTAGCATCACACATAATTTCAAAGGGTAAATTCCAATCAGGTGGCTGAACAATAGGTGCAAAAATCAAGGCTTTCTTAAGTATTTCAAATGCTTCTACACAATCATCATCAAAGAAAAAAGGAACATCTTTTTGTAAGAGATTAGTCAGAGGCCTAGAAATTTTTGAGAAGTCCTTAATGAACCTCCCATAAAAACCGGCATGACCAAGGAAACTTCTTATACCTTTAATGTCCTTAGGACACGACATCTTTTCAATAGTGTCAACTTTAGCTTTATCGACTTCAATACCTCCTTCAGAAATTTTATGCCCCAGGACAATACCTTCATTAACCATAAAGTGACACTTCTCCCAATTCAGGACAACATTAGTTTCTTCACATCTCTACAAAACTCGATCAAGGTTGCTCAAGCAATCATCGAAAGAAGTTCCATATACGGAAAAATCATCCGCGAAAAGCTCAACAATCTTTCCACAAAAGTCACAGAATATAGCCATCATGCATCTTTGAAAGGTAGCAGGTGCATTGCAGAAACCAAAAGGCATACGTCTATAAGCAAAGGTACCGAAAGGGCAAGTAAAAGTGGTATTTTCTTGATCCTCTTTTGACACAGGTATTTGAGAGAAACCAGAATAACCATCTAGAAAGCAAAAATGTGTATGTTTGGATAATCTTTCTAGCATTTGATCAATAAAAGGTAAAGGGTAATGATCCTTTTTAGTAGCTTTATTTAGTTTGCGGAAATCAATTACCATTCTATAACCTGTAACGATTCTTTGTGGGACCAATTCATCTTTATCATTAGGGACAACAGTAATGCCTCCCTTCTTAGGGACACAATGGACAGGACTTACCCACTGACTATCAGCAACGGGATAAATTATACCTACCTCCAGAAGCTTTAGTATTTCTTTTCTTACCACTTCTTTCATCTTAGGATTTAACCGTCGTTGGTGATCAATAACCGGTTTAGCGTCTTTCTCTAATTTTATTTTGTGCTGGCATAGAGTGGGACTAATGCCCTTAAGATCATCAAGAGTATATCCAATAGCAGCACGGTGCTTCTTCGGAGTTTTCAATAATTTCTTTTCTTCATGCTCTGAAAGGTTAGCACTAATAATAACAGGATATATCTTTTTCTCATCAAGATAAGCATATTTAAGAGTATCAGGTAATGGTTTAAGCTCAAACACGGGATCACCCTTGGGTGGAGGAGGATTCCCTAGGATTTCAACAAGCAAGTTGTGTTTCAAAATAGGTCCCTGTTTAAAGAATACTTCATCTATTTTCCTTCTTTCATTCATAAACATATCATTTTCATGGTCGACCAAATATTGTTCTAAAGGATCATTAGGAGGCACGGCAATAGAAGCAAGACCAATAATTTCATCTTTACTAGGCAATTCTTTATCATGGGGTTGTCTACGAAATTTAGCAAAATTAAACTCATGAGACATATCCCCTAATCCAATAGTAACAACATCCTTTTTGCAATCTATCTTAGCATTAACAGTATTCAAGAAGGGTCTACCAAATATAATGGGACAAAAGTCATCTTGTGGGGAACCAAGAACAAGAAAATCAGCAGGATATTTAACTTTCCCACACAAGACTTCAACATCTCTAACAATCCCCACTGGTGAAATAGTATCCTTGTTGGCAAGCTTAATTGAACATCAATTTCTTCTATCTCAGCAGGTGCAATATCATGCATAATTTCGTTGTAGAAGGAATGAGGTATTGCACTAGCACCCATATCACATAAGCCATGATAGCAATGATCTCCTATTTTAACAGAAATAACAGGCATGCCTACAATAGGTCTATGTTTATTTTTAGTATCAGGTCTAGCAATTCTAGCAGCTTCATCACAGAAGTAAATAACATGCCCATCAATATTATCAGCTAAGAGATCTTTAACCATAGCAATACTAGGTTCAACTTTAATTTTCTTGGGGGGTGTAGGTGTTCTAGTGTTACTCTTACGAACCACAGTTGAAGCTTTAGCATGATCCTTTATTCTAACAGGGAAAGGTGGTTTCTCAATATAAGCAGTAGGAACAACAGGATCAACATTATAAGTGATAGTCTTTTCTTCAACTTTAATAGGTGCAACTAATTTTACTTCAATGGGAGGATTATATTTAAACCACTTCTCCTTGGGGAGATCAACATGAGTAGCGAATGATTCACAGAAAGAAGCTACTATCTCAGAGTCAAGTCCATATTTAGTGCTAAATTCATGGAAAACATCGGTATCCATAAAAGATTTAACACAATCAAACATGGGTGTTATACCTGACTCCTTACCTTTGTCGAGATCCCAATCTTCAGAGTTGCGCTTAATTCTTTCCAATAAATCCCATTTGAATTCAATAGTCTTCATCATAAAAGAACCAATACAAGAAGTATCGAGCATGGAGCGATTATTGAGAGAAAGCCGAGCATAAATTTTTTGAATAATAATTTCTCTTGAGAGCTCATGATTGGGGCATGAATATAACATTGACTTAAGCCTCCCCCAAGCTTGAGCGATGCTTTCTCCTTCGCGAGGCTAAAAATTATATATATAATTGCGATCACGATGAACAAGATGCATAGGATAAAACTTCTATGAAATTCCAATTTCAATCGGTTGTAGTTCCATGATCCCATATCATCACATAGCCTAAACCATGTCAATTCCTTTCCCTTCAAAGATAAAGGGAAGACCTTCTTATTGATAACATCCTCGGGCATACCTGCAAGCTTAAATAATCCACAAACTTCATCCACATAGATTAGGTGCAAATCGGGATGTAATGTTCCATCACCTGTGAAAGGATTAGCTAGCAGTTTTTCTATCATACCCGAAGGGATTTCAAAGTAAACATTTTCAGTAGGTTCAGTAGGTTGAGGAGCAACTCTTTGCTCTACTGGTTGGGGTGAAGATACCCCGAACAAGCCCCTCAAAGGATTATGTTCCATAGTAACAAGTGACAGTAAATTTCAGCACACTATATAAATTTTTCCTTACCAAATTCCACCTACCAAAGGCGCTTCACTCCCCGGCAACGGCGCCAGAAAAGAGTCTTGATGACCCACAAGTATAGGGGATCTATCATAGTCCTTTCGATAAGTAAGAGTGTCGAACCCAATGAGGAGCAGAAGGAAATGACAAGCAGTTTTCAGTAAGGTATTTTCTGCAGGCACTGGAATTATCGGTAACAGATAGTTTTGTGATAAGGTAATTTGTAACGGGTGACAAGTAATGAAAGTAAATAAGGTGCAGCAAGATGGCCCAATCCTTGTTGTAGCAAAGGACAGGCCTGGACAAACTCTTATATGAAGGAAAACACTCCCGAGGACACATGGGAATTATCGTCAAGCTAGTTTTCATCACGCTCATATGATTTCCGTTCGTTACTTTGATAATTTAATATGTGGGTGGACCGGTGCTTGGGTGCTGCCCTTCCTTGGACAAGCATCCCACTTATGATTAACCCCTATTGCAAGCATCCGCAACTACAAAAGAAGTATTAAGGTAAACCTAACCATAGCATGAAACATATGGATCCAAATCAGCCCCTTACGAAGCAACGCATAAACTAGGGTTTAAGCTTCTGTCACTCTAGCAACCCATCATCTACTTATTACTTCCCAATGCCTTTTTTTAGGCCCAAACAATGGTGAAGTGTCATGTTGTCGACGTTCGCATAACACCACTAGAGGAAAGACAACATACATCTCATCAAAATATCGAACGAATACCAAATTCACATGACTACTTATAGCAAGACCTCTCCCATGTCCTCAGGAACAAACGTAACTACTCACAAATCATATTCATGTTCATAATCAGAGGGGTATTAATATGCATAAAGGATCTGAACATATGATCTTCCACCAAATAAACCAACTAGCATCAACTACAAGGAGTAATCAACACTACTAGCAACCCACAGGTACCAATCTGAGGTTTTGAGACAAAGATCGGATACAAGAGATGAACTAGGGTTTGAGATGAGATGGTGCTGGTGAAGATGTTGATGGAGATTGACCCCCTCCCGATGAGAGGATCGATGGTGATGATTCCCCCCTCCCGGAGGGATGTTTCCCCGGCAGAACAGCTCCGCGGGAGCCCTAGATTGGTTCCGCCAAGGTTCCGCCTCGTAGCGGCGGTGTTTCGTCCCGAAATCTTCCTTCTGATTTTTTCCAGGGTGAAAGACTTCATATAACAGAAGATGGGCACCAGAGGCCTGCCAGGGGGCCCATGAGGCAGGGGCGTGCCCCCACCCTCGTGGATGGTGGGTGGCCCCCCTCTGGTTGATTCTTTCCCAGTATTTTTTATTAATTCCAAAAACTGCCGCCGTGAAGTTTCAGGACTTTTGGAGCTGTGCAGAATAGGTCTCTAATATTTGCTCCTTTTCCAGCCCAGAATTCTAGCTGCCGGCATTCTCCCTCTTCATGTAATCTTGTAAAATAAGAGAGAATAGGCATAAGTATTGTGACATAATGTGTAATAACAGCCCATAATGCAATAAATATCGATATAAAAGCATGATGCAAAATGGACGTATCAGAGTGCGGTATACCTGAGGCAGGCGGAAACAATTGTCGTTGTCTGGATTCGGGGATATGCCGATGAGCACGTTCGTCGAATGAATGTTGAAGGTTCTCCAGACGCGTGCGCTCGGCCAAGGTGGCCAGGCGCACAGCCTCCAAGGCCCGAGCCTCGGAGGTCTCCCCCACGATGGGGGTCTGGAGTGCCTCCACGTTGCGGCGATGCAGCTCTTCCCTCTGTTCCGAAGTGAGGGCTTGGGGTTCATACTCATCATGAATGTACGACGGGTCATCACCGTCGCCGCCGCCGCCATTGCGACGGAACCCGGGCGGGCTGCGACGGGTGTCGACCATGAGGACCTCCGTCGCGGGGTCGCTGCTTCCGCACTCGGAAAGAGTGTCCGCGGAACTAGTCGATAGATCAAATGGTCCATAGAGAGATTCGTCGGGCTCGATTGCCGTGACTTGAGGGGTGACCGATTGACGAGCCACCGCATGCTTCACCCACTACTGGAGCCGCGATCGACTGGATCGCTTGCGGCGGCATACGACAGGGAGAGCGGATGACGCGGGAGCCGACCGATATTGGGTCGACGGCTGCCACGGGAGGACGCCGCAGGCACTCGCACGGAAGTGCGCCGCTCCGCGGATGGGAAGGGGGCCTCTTGGAGCCAGGCGGAGTAGTCGGCGATGAAAACGAGCGCGCCGAGATGGATCTCGCGGCCCAAAGCCAAACCACCGCCGGAAACCATGTTGATGGAGATCGGAAAAACTGCAACCTCACCGAATGTTGCTAAGACGCCGGCCCCACGGTGGGCGCCAACTGTCGTGGGAGCAAGTCTGACAGTAAGAATAGGGGGTACGTAGGAGGAGGCAAGGCCCTAGCTACGGCGAGGTTGTGCACGCAAGGTTTACGAGTTCAGACCCTTCTCGGAGGAAGTAATAGCTCTACGTCTTGGTGCCCGGAGGCTTGGTCGAATGGATTATGCGTGAGAGTTACAGGGGGTGCGAACCCTTGTGCCAGAGGAGGGGGTGGCTTATATAGAGTGCGTCGGACCCCTCCAGCCCTCAGTTACACATGGTTCAATGTACGTGAAGACAGGGCGTTACTAGTAACGCTAGCGGTAAAGGACTATAAATGACCTTTAAGACTACGGAGTGAACGCCTGACCGTTGCCATCCTGGGGCGGCTTTAGATCTTCTGTACTCTGAGTGATTCTTCATATGGTCGAGTCACTCTATTTTGGTCGAGTGGAATTGGGGTATCCGAGTGGCATATCTGGTCGAGTGGATTGCACTCCAAGGTGATTTCAGTCGGTATCTTCTATTGTGCTTCGAATGTTCTTGACTCTAGGGCAGTGTCCTTGGGTAGGGCACCTAGGTTAGACCTATGACCCTATCCTAGGTACATGTCATCGCCACGTGGAAAACTCCCGTGCCTGGAATCTGCCTGGTTTTAGGTAAAACCACAAAACTCTGACTGCGATGGCGATGCGAGCACAAACGAGTAGCAAGGATGAAGCGTTTGGGATATTCGAGATATCGGAAACGGTTATATAGGGACAACAGTATGCATCAAGGCTTCATATCCCCGACGGTTTCTGGGTCATGTGGGAAGGACCCCCCTATTGCCCACACTCACTTGGCGACGGTTCCAAATGCCGTCGCAGAAAGGGGTTAAAAACCGTTTGTATAGCGCTGACGCGTACCAGTGACATGTGTATGTGTGAATGGTGGTGCGAGACATTCGATGATATATATATATATGCATAACGTGTACAATATGTAGTATCGTAAAATACCAGCAAATGAAAAAAATTAAGTGGAAAAAACACAAAATTAAAGAAAAAATAAATCATAAAAGCAAAACCCCTAAACCTACCACCTACCGGGACTAAAAGCCCCCAGCCCCCCGGCACGTGCTCGTGCCACGTGATGGGCCTTTGGTCCCGGTTCGTGTTGAAGCGGGTAGTCCCCCCCTTTAGTGCCGGTTCCAGAACCGACACTAAAAGGCCTCACGAACCGGTACTAAAGCCCAATCTGCACTAGTGAAGACAACGTTCTGGCTCGCTGGTGTCTACTTTTTTGATGCGTTGCTGCAGGCCGCGGGAACTAGTCTCCGCCGCGAGCAGCGATGAGCTCTTTCGTGTCCTCAAGACGCTGCTTGAGAGCATCCATGGATTCCTCCACCAGCCTTTTGCGAGTGATGCGGAGCATGGCATTCTCGTCCATAAGTTTCTCGACGATGACGCCGGTCCTCTTCAACAAGGCAGTGGTTCCCTCCTGCTGCTCCGCACTTCCGACGATCTTCGCCCTCAGTAGGTCGCGCTCGGCCCGGAGCTTCGCATTGCTCTCCCTTAGTTGCCGGATGACGCCGATAGCCTGTTCAAACGAGGCTTTCATGTCATCAAGCAACCTCGCCCGGCCGGAGATTTGATCCATCTGGCTATCGACGATCGCATGCATGCGCCTGTAAGAGTCCTCGCCTGCGACACATTTTCCCAGGCCGCCGCGGCGCCGCACGACATCTCTGCTGCTTCCGCGGCGCAGCTGAACCAGTCTGCTGCATCGACGGCGCTGCGGGACCTCCGTGCTTCTTCGGCGGCGCGGCGGGACCCCTGTGCTGCTACGGCCGCGCGGCGAGACATGTCGTCTTCTTTCGCGGCGAGGCGGGACATCTCTCGTGCTTCCGCTTCCATGCTCACCTCTCCCTGGTGGTAATCTCTCGACCCAGAACTCACGCTGGCCATGGCAGACGCAAGGAAACGATGATGAATGACTTATTTGTTTTTGTGGATGAGGAGTTGAGAGGGAATGTGCAGTCATCTTGGAGTAGTAGTATTTATAACCGAGTAGTAATACACTCCTAAGTGGGAAACCGTTTAGGTTTTGATCAGTGTGAACAAGCTTGCAATTAAATATAGCGTGGTAGTAATTTGGAATGTAACGGGACGCAGGATCAAAATTTATTGACGGTTCTATAATTTCTAAGTGCGGCACTATTCCCGGACGCGCGTAATGCTTTCTCGGTCGTGTACGTGGCGTTTGCACCATACGATGCACCGCAATAGGCAATGTCAGCACACGTCTTGTTTCAACAATCGTGCGCGCTCGTTATTACCATCGCGCACGCTTCTTTTAATTAGAATGTGTGCCCGTCTAACGCACATACGTTAATCTAACTGTTTCTATTTATTGTGACTAATCGCAAACAGTTCATCCGTGTGAAGTGTATGCAGTCAATTGCATACACTTTGATGTAGTTGGCCGTTTTTGTTATGTTGCCTAATCGCAAACAGCTAATCCTTCTAAAGCGTATGCCCTGAATCACACACACCTTCATCTGGCTGCTCGTTTCTATTGTTCCGCCTTATCACAAACAGTTAATCCGAGTGAATTGTTTGCCGTATATCGCACACGCCTTCATCTGGCTGCCCGTTTCTATTCTTCTTCCTCATCGCAAACAGTTAATTAAACTGAACCGTATGCCCCACGTTGCACACGCAATTAGAATCTGAGCCGTGTTTGATGAATCCTTCATCGCAAACGTTTTGCATCTTTTTTGACGGTTTTTTTACATCACCGTTTGCGATTAATGCATCGCACACAGTTTCATCAAAGGGTCTCTAATCGTAGTGTCGCGTTAGCAGCATTCTACAGTAGTGATACACACAGGAAAGGCCTAGGATTTACACGGGAGGTGGAGAAGGTCGGTTTGGCCGCCACCCTTGAACTTGGAGAGCACGTAGATCGCCTTCGCCTCTTCTAGGGTTTCCTGGTGTTCGTCGGGCCTAGTGGGCCCCGTATGTGGCTAAGGCCGGGCTCCGGCCCGTCAGGTTCCCCGAGGTCGTGACCCCGTCAGTAGCACCCGAGCGTGGCGGAGGTCGCGGGTGTCCGGGCCTCCGTCGGGCTCCTTTTTCTCTTGCTGCGCAAACTCCTTTTTCCTGTCCTCTCGGCTCCGCGGCATCTCCGAGTGAGAGGTCCAAAGCCTCGTGGGTCGGCTCACCGTTAACACTGATGTCGTCTTGAATAAGATTCACGTCGCCGCTCGCTTAAATGTGGAGGACGCCCCGGTGGCCAGCCGTCGGGCCATCCCCGTGTCATGCCCGAGCGGGCCAGTGATTGGAAAAGGTCCCTGATTCGTAGAGGCGATCTGGAGCATTTGGCGCGGGTAGGGCTAGTATTTGTGAAGTGCAAGAAGGTGAAGGCTGTATGGCGTGAACTGGGGCTAGAGGGCACCCGGAATGGAACCGGAAAACGTAAGCGGCAGCGCTTGACATCGTGTGGAAATTGCCTGAGAAGAAGCGACTGGAGGTGCTCCACTTCTGGTGGCACCAGTGGAAGAATGTCCGACATGGGAAAGAAGCACGAGTGGCGCCGAGTGAGGACATCCTGAGATTTAATGTCGATAGATCGTTCAAGGCCGAGACCCTGGATGCTGGC
Source organism: Triticum aestivum (assembly GCF_018294505.1). Lineage (NCBI taxonomy): Eukaryota > Viridiplantae > Streptophyta > Magnoliopsida > Poales > Poaceae > Triticum > Triticum aestivum. The sequence goes on from NC_057802.1 coordinate 28,312,986, forward strand.
TGGGGGGTGATTGTGAGAGATCATTCTAGCTAGGACAGTGGTGCCATGCCGGGCTGGAAGAGCTGTTCACACACCGGATCCGGATGCATATTCAGCTGAGCTACACGCAGTGGTGCAGGCGGTCGACCATGCCGCTGAACTTGGGGCTATTAGGATAGTGGTGGAAGCTGATTCCCAGGAGTTGGCGTTCGCCCTGAATAATCACAGAATAGACATCTCTGTCCATGCGGTCGAACTGGATGACCTGAAGATGCAAATGAGGACTTGGTTCTCTTCATGTACCGTCCAACATTGCCGTCGTGAAGCAAATAGTGCAGCCAATGCGTTGGCTCGGTTAGGCTGTAACTGGAATTCTCTTTAGAATTCCAGGGAATTCTCTTTAGGCGTCTGACTTTTTTTGTCGATATGATTCAGGCCTCTAAATTTGTTGTGGTTTCGCAATCCGACACACACAAAAAAGGAGGTGTACACTACGCGGGACGGTTTCAAACACTAGACCTCTCAATTAAGAGTGGCCAGCAGTAACCAGTAGGATATATCAACCCTTATGACTTCACACTTTGTTTCTGCTTTTTATCTGTATCTATACCTAATAATAAAGAGGCGAGACACATCATTCATCAGTCTAGCTCAGGCATGGTGCATCAATGAAGTTTGCTCAGCAAAACAATATATTTAGTTGTGGCACCTTAGGAAATCAAGTCGTTGTGCGACCATCACATTTTCAGTTTTAAAAATGACTTTTTAAAAATCCCTTATCTCATCATGACATCATTCAAACATAGTTTGTAAAATGACATTTTAAAAGTCCTTATCTTATCCTGGCATTTGATTCAGACTTTTTTTTATTTCTACCACATCTGCATAATTTGATTGTTTTTCTCCCATTGCAATGCACGAGCATATTTGCTAGTTATTCTCAGATAGCGAAAAACTCCTGGTTTTGGGGAGCTTCCATAAGCTTCATAGAACAGTTTTTTTGGATTCATGAAATTTTCCTTCAAAATTGATGAACTTTTTTTTTCAAAATCGATGAATTCCTTTTAATTTTTGATTTTTTTCAAAATCATTGAACTATTTCTGAAAATTGATGAACGCTTTTTAAAATTTATGAACTTTTATTTTCCAAAATCGATAAATTTGCAATTTTTTTGAACTTTTTTTTCAGATTCGATGAACTCTTTTCAAAATGGATGTACTTTCTAAAAAATTCGTGAACATTTTTCGAATCTGTGCACATTTTTAATTTACAATTTTTCATTTTTTTGTGATTTTTTCTGATTTGTTTTATAAAATCTAGGGTTGACCGGTCAACTGTTGACCAACAAACCTTTTCTTGGGAGCAACTAGTTAACGAGCGCTCCTTCGGGAGCCTCGCAACAATCAGTGCCACTTGGCGTGCTCTCAGCCATTCGCCACATGTCGCGCTCTGGACGCTCACTCCGAATTTTTCTTAAAAAATTTTCGCACGTGTTTTCGGCTTTTTAAACGGTTTTTTTTCAGGTTTTTTCGACGTTTTGGTTTTACCCAGGTCTTTCTTAGCTTTTCGAAAAAAAAATTCGAAAAAAATATTCCACGAAAAAAACGCGTTTTCTTTTTTTTTTCTTTCACGAAAGTCACGGTTATTTTCCGCGAGAGGCACGGTTGTGCTTTAGCGAGAGTAACGGCCGTGCCTTTCGGAAACGAAAAAAAACGTGTTTTCTGTTTTTTTCTTTCGCGAGAGTCAAGGCCGTGCCTCTCGGAAAGGGAAAAACAAAACGTGTTTTCTGTTTTTTTTTTCTTTCGCGAGAGTCACGGTTTTGCTTCCGCGAGAGGCACGGTTGTGCTTTCGCGAGAGTGACGGTCGTGCCTCTCAGAAAGGGAAAAAAACGCGTTTTCTGTTTTTTTTCTTTCGCGAGAGTCACGGTTTTGCTTCCGCGAGAGACACGGTTGTGCTTTCGCGAGAGTCAAGGCCGTGCCTCTCGGAAACGGAAAAAAACGCGTTTTCTGTTTTTCTTCCTTCCAGGAGAGTCACGGTTTTGCTTCCACGAGAGGCACGGGTGTGATTTCGCGAGAGGCACGGGCGTGCCTCTTTCGGAAAGGGGAAAAAACCGTGCTCCCGGTTTCGGTTTTTCGCCCGGTTTCTTTCGTTCGGTTTTTTTCGTGAAAAAAAAATTCGTCAAAACCTATCAACATGGGATCTAGTTTTGAAGATCTCGACGCAGGGAATCCAATGATGAAAACGGTTTGAGATTTGGACGCACGGTTTAAAAGATAAAACGTTTTGAATAAACGGATCTACGAAAAAAGGGAAAACTCCCAGGTTGCGACAAGTGGCACGCTGCATGTGCGCCACTTGTCGCGACCTAGGAAAATAGAATGTTCTTTGCAACGAGTACTTCTTAATTAGTGATTTCGCCTTTTCTTACTGGCAAGGGAGTGTATCGCTAGTGGTTTAATGGGCCGGCCCTTTTATGTATTCACCCAAAAAGCCCAACTCTTGCTTATCCCCTCTCCAAGGGGGAAATACGGTACCCTAGGCAGCGGCCGGCTGCCGGCGAGCGAACCCCCCGTCGTGCTCCCGTGTGGTCATCAGCCATGCCTGCTGATGGCCGTCGCACCTGCGCAGCTACCGCTTGAATTCGGCGTCGGCTAGGCGAGCTCCTCGTCTCCCTAGTACCCTCCTCCCTCGCGTCTCACCGTAACGCCCACGATCCTCTGCTCTGGCGAGGGAGTCCGGTGGAAGCTGTCTGCCATGGTAATCCCCTTGCTCTCCTTTTGTTCTTAGGACAGGAATGCTGGTTTTCTAGTATCAACTGGTGGCAGTGGTATGATTTGTTGCCCGCTTACAGGATACTCCCTATTTCTTCTAGAATAAGCAGGCGATCTGCTCATCACTGTATTAGAAAGAGCTTACATTACACGCTCATCTTGTGATTCTGAGAAGGAAATGGCCACAGTTTATGGGGGGAAAGGGAATAAAATCACAGGAACGACAGGAAAATATAATTCGACTAGTTCACATTATTCAACTGTTGCAAAATCCACTCTCATATGTTTCTGATTAATAGCATTACAATATGATAAGATACAGATACAGTATTAATACTACTGCAGAATCCCATGTAGTTCAGTGTTACTAATACTACTGCAAGGCATTACAGTCTACAACGCAGATGCAAGTTGAGTTCCCTCAAATGCGAGTTAAGTTACCTCAAACGTTGTTCATGTGTTCGTCGTGTTTTGTGGCATAGGACGATTTTCAGACGACACATAGGGCTTAGGGGGGATCTGCAGATTCTGCAACCTCCCTGTTAACATGTTTACCACCTTTGTCGTTGATGGCCGATTCTTCGGGTTCCATTGGATACACCACAGTGCCACGATAGTCAGCTGCCTCATCTTTTCTTTGTCTTCTGCTGTCATTTCCAAAGAAACGACCAATTCCTGCTCAGTGGTTACTTTCTCGTAAATCCACTCTGGGAGGTATACCTCATGCTGGTTCTCAACACTTGGGTCTGAATTCCTCCGCCCGCTCACCATTTCCAATACCAGCATGCCAAAACTGTACACATCTGACTTGTACGATACCCCTCCAAAGTTCCGAGAGTATAGCTCCGGTGCGATGTATCCCATCGTGCCTCTTGCTGCAGTCAAGGTAACGATGCTTTGGTCCCTTGCACACAGTTTTGCAAGGCCAAAGTCTGAAATCTTAGGATTGAAGTTGTAGTCTAGCAAAATGTTGTGTGGCTTGATATCAAAGTGGAGAATGCGTTGGTTGCAGCCTTGATGTAGGTATTCCATTCCTCGGGCAATACCTAAAGCAATATCTACCATTTTGGTGGGTGCTAGTAGTTGTCGAGAAATGTTAGAAACATGTGAGAATATGTATTTTTCCAGTGACTCATTAGGCATGTATTCATAAATCAGCGCCCGTCTTGTTCCTTCATAGCAAAAGCCCATGAGGCGGACAATATTTGCATGGTGGATTAGTCCAATGGTTGCAACTTCATTGATGAATTCCTCTCCCTCTCCTTTAGAGCTCTCTAGCATCTTGACTGCCACAGGCACTCCATTTTGTAGCTCGCCTTTGTATACACTTCCAAATCCACCCTGGCCTAGTTTATCCTTGAACCGTCTTGCTATCTTCTTAACTTCAGGGAAAGTGTACCTTGTGGGTTTTGATGTGCCATATGCCTTGAGAAACATTTCGACTTTCATATTTATTTCTTCATTGTACCTTGACTTCAAGGAGAGATAGATCGCGGTGGTCACCATCAATGAAAGAACTACAAATGCAGCGACAGATGATGCTGCTAATTACAAAGAAAGGAAATTAGTGAGTTGCATTCAGATAAGAAGACATGTGTTCCTAACTCTTATCGCATTGAGAAAACACAAAAGAGTTAAGATGGTAAGCAATAAGAATTTCATTTAGAATGGGAAAAGGAATTGAGAGTTGCAATATTACCTGCAATTGGGATGACCTGTATACCTGCTTGTAGGAAGAAGATCATTAGTTTTGCCATGATTTAATGTAGACAAAAACTGAAGAGCTACTTCATTACTTCTACAAAGTAATTTTGGAACAATTAATTCTTGATTCTTACATGAGTTCTCCGTGGACTTAGGAAGGACATATACTATATAGGGAAGAAAACATCCTACCACCGCGTGCTTGTACATATGTCCATATACTATATTTATGATATTTCAAAGCAAGCTATAGAAACATTTTGCCTGAGAGTCCATAGTTTTTTGTATGTTTTGAAATACCTTCATATTTATACGTATAAAACAATATACTAAAAATAGTACATACTAATTCTTATATACTACATACTACACGTACATACTCTTGGTTTTGACAGATACTAATACAACGTACAAAACTCACGTGAGGGTAACTACCATTGGTGGTAGGGAACATTTGTATGTGTGGTAGCTTCCGGATGGCTTCATGTATATTGGACCTCAGACAAAGGGTGTTATATTGGTTAATGCATTCTCTTGGTAAGTTATAGATCATCTTCAGTTGTAAAAAACTAAAGCAATCTGAAAAATGGCCAATTAAGGTTTATCTCTTTACTTTTTTGGTCTGAATTTACAAAATAGTCCATCGTCATAAGTTTGCCCATAAAATTTGGCACTTGAACCTCTTGACGAATGTTTTTTTTGGGGATTTTCATGGATACAATTTTTCTCTACATTACATTTTTTGTTAAATAACTTAACTATAGATGAAATCCTGTTGGAAGATTAAAAACAGTTCACATCAGAATATAAGAGTTCAATAAACTAGTGGACAGAGAAACAGAAAATCTAGAATGTTGCTCCAAAATAAAAGACACTATATGAGATTTCAACTAGGGAAAGAAAGAATACCATGGTGCTGGCAAAATGCTTGACGCCTTCGTGAGCTGAATCCACAGTGTCGACCTTCATGTTCACACTGTTGGCAGACATCTGTAATGTTATTGAGGTGCCAAGTGAATGTTGTTTCACCAAAGTTGATGACTGCATTTCCTCTTTTGTTGAAAGCAAAGTCATCTGAGTTTGGCCCTCTCTTATCATAGGTGAAGGGTATCGAGATGCCTTTAGAAATGGCCATGCAGTCCCGTGGAAGGTCAGACATGTATGCGGAAGCTGATGCCAAATACCAGAATTGCCTAGTGTTGTTACTGAGACAAGAGGCTGGGCCTACTATACTATATTGATCTACTGGTGTGAAACCTCTTGAACAATGTACCAGGGTTGTAACTTGTGATGATTGAGGTTGTTTGTACACATCATTTGCTAAGTTTGTTGAGATGAGCTTCTGAACTGGGCATTGCATCGATGGTTCCACAAGCGGGATGACGTTGATGACACGGTGCCTGTAATAGATCTCAGTAACTCTGCAGGAGCCAAGAACATGGTGATCCAGGATTGTGTCATCCCCGGAGCACGATAACTGCATGCCTTGGGCGCCACACGATGGTGGGTCGGTCGAAAGCCGGAAGGGGAACCGGATCTCGGGTCCATGTTTGTTGCATCGGTGAGATGGACAAGTTCTTAAGAAATCTTGGTCCACCGATGCTGCTTCGACATAGGATTCATAGGTGAGAAGACATACCAGCAGCAGCGTGACAAGAAAATTAGAGAAGTCCATGAAAAATGTATTGGGGATGAAAATGGAAGAAGAGAAGGCAGGGAGTATAGAAGTTGTCACTTATTTGCTTTAAACTCCTATATGGGTACTGATGCTGTGCTTGTCATGATAGCTGTGTGTCTGAGTGCGACTTCCAAGCTACTACTGGAACTTCTGCCTTGTTGAGTGGCTTAAAAAATTATGTGGTGTCTGGAAATGAATGATGCTATCACTGTTTAGACTATTCTTCCCATTTCACCAGCCAGATGCCCTCAGTTTTCTTCAACCCTGTATTCCTACTCCTCTTGGGTTAAATTATACATGTGCAGTTACATGGAACTTGCATTCTTCTACTATAATAAACTCTCGTGAACTCTGACCTGGTAAAGCACCATGTGCAAAGTTTGAATCATGATAAGGCTTGTTGACTCATTGGGATAGCTGCTTGATTGAGGACTGATTACAGTGTCTCTGGTTGTAGTCCAATCATCATTGAAATAATCAATCAGACATATGGAGATGCTGTGGTTAGCACTGCCATCGCTTTCAGTTACTAGTTAAAAAGTGCTACAGTTATTAGCTTATTTTAGTATCCTATTCGTTCTTATCTGCAGACAGCGGAAACCAGGGGAAATATCAAGAGCAATATAATCTGCACTTAGTGTTAAGTATATTAAGGAAATTATAGGAAGTTATCTTTGTAGAGTAGGGTTGTAAAATGGATCAGATTTAGATTTTTCTCTGTGAAACATGCCTTGCTACCTGATATACTAAATAACTCAAATGAATAGTATTTATCTGTCATTTTTGGATCACTGTTATTTGTCGCTGTCTGAAGGCGTTGATTCCATGTTACTGTAACTAGGACAGAATTGGACCGTAAAATAACTCTAAAGTAGTACACTTGGACTCTTCGCCTCCTGTTAATCAAGAGGGGTCGTTAGCAAGATTATGCAACCACTCTACTTTGGCTTGGTGGTGACCTGCTAGTCTCATAGTCAACAACATCACAGTCATGTGGAGCTTCTTTAGACTATTCTTTTCTTTGACATAATTGTACAAATCTAACTAGATGAAACTTGCCCTGTGCAGAAGTTTGAATTGTCATCTTAATATGACTAAGACAGGGTTGGACCAGAGGAAGCTACAGTAGTACACTTTGACTCTTCCGTTAATCAAGAGGTACAGAGTCAAGAATATCACCATCACGTACAAGATCAGTTAGGCGGGTTGTACCCAACTTTGGCTGGCAGCAAGTAGCTAAGTCTTCTGGTCAGCAACATCAGTCACATAAGGGCACTAGCTGACTGTAATTACCCTCCTTTGGAGTTTATTCAGCCATTCATCTGTGCATCTGTGTTCCTGTGAACTAGCCTGCCATGGTGATGCTCCCTGCTCTCAAGGCCTTAACTGTCTTGTTTGTGCTTGCAGTTCTTGCTGCAGGTCAGGCAGAAGGGCGACATCATCAGCTTAATTGTCCTTCTTTCTCGTGCGGCCCTCTTGGAAATGTGTCGTCCCCATTTCGACAGGCAAGTGATCCACCTGGGTGCGGTTATCAATCTTACGAGCTAGTTTGCAGTGATACTAAGGCTACAATTAGCATCGACAACGCAACATACTATGTGTCTGCCATCAACTACATCATTCATACCTTCTGGGTCATCGATGCCGACTTGGATTTATACAACAACTGCCCTCTACCTCGTTGGAAGCGGAACTGGCGCCCTGTTGAACCCATAAGGATAATCCGACGCCAATGGGTTCACAGCAAGGTAGTCGAATTAGCCCCCGCAACACCTTATCAGGCTAACTTTGTTAATTGTTCTCAGGAAGTAAAGGACAACGGTATGTACATGCCTGTTGCTTGCCTGAGCAACAGCCATTCTTTTGTTTATGTGTTAACTAGCCTAAGATCCGACAGTATGGAGAATCTCGAGCCTTGTTGCGGTTTTCTGGCCATGACTCCACTAGATGGCCAGGAGACTCGGAGCACTGTGCCATTAGAGAATGTGAGCTATGCAGATGTTGTAAAATTTATGAAGTATGGGTTCAGTGTTGGATTTCCTTCCAAACGTCGTGGGTATGGAAATTTCAAGGAATGCCTGATGGACTCAATGCCGTGAGTTTGGATTCTTCATACCTCTAAACTCTAATTTTCTTTTTTGCACATGCACAAGATCTGATCATCCTACATTTTTCTTCTTTTCTGCAGCTCATCCCCTAAAGATTGGATTCTGAGCATTCTTATGGTCGATGAAATTTTCTTGGGTTGCGCAATTGTTGAAGTTCCCTTACCCATTGGAATATGCTTGTATATAATACAGGTGGCCTCGCCGTTTTTCAAGTTGTTTGCTGGTACGTGAGAATTAAGTACTCCATTATGATTTATGGATGATCCCTAATTGAACTTTGTTTTATGCAGCCCTATGCAGGTTCGTGTTGGCACCGTTGGTGGTATTGATCTTCCTTACCTACAAGTACTGGAAAACAAGGATCACAATTGATGCTGTTGAGAAGTTCCTACTGATGCAACAAATGATCAGCCCATCGAGGTATGCCTATACAGACATTGTTGCAGTCACAAGCCATTTCAGAAACAAGCTAGGCCAAGGTGGCTACGGCTCCGTGTATGAGGGTGTGCTCCCAGGCGATGTCCATGTGGCTGTCAAATTGCTGGAGGGAAACTCTAACTGCAATGGAGAAGATTTCATCAATGAGGTCTCCACCATCGGCAGGATCCACCATGTCAATGTGGTCCATCTTGTGGGGTTCTGCTCAGAGGAAATGAGAAGGGCCCTGGTTTATGAGTACATGCCTGCTGGTTCTCTCGACAAGTACATCTTCTCACCAGAAAGCGAGAAGACCTTCTCCTGGGATAAGCTCAATGAGATTGCTTTGGGCATTGCTCGAGGGATCAACTACCTGCATCAGGGACGTGAGATGCAGATTATACACTTTGACATCAAGCCGCACAACATCTTGCTCGATAGCAATTTTGTCCCAAAAGTTGCTGATTTCGGACTCGCCAAACTGTACCCAAGGGACGAGAGTTTTGTGCCATCGAGAGCCCTACGGGGAACAATTGGGTACATAGCTCCTGAGATGATATCTAGGAGCTTTGGCCTCATATCGAGCAAGTCTGATGTTTACAGCTTTGGGATGCTGCTGCTGGAGATGGCTGGAGGAAGAAGGAATGCCGATCCAAATGCAGCAAACTCAAGCCAGTCTTACTACCCATCATGGGTGTATGACAGACTAGCTGAACAAGAAGTGCGTGAGATTTCTCCCGCTAACGACATGCACGAGTTGGAGAAGAAGTTGTGCATTGTTGGATTATGGTGCATCCAGATGAGGTCCCAAGATCGACCGACAATGGGGGAGGTGATAGAGATGCTGGAAGGCGGCGTTGATGGCTTGCAGATGCCTTCTCGGCCGTTCTTCTGTGACGAAGGACACATCCATATAGAGGATTCTTATCATTTGCCATCCGAGTTCACTGAAATCTCCGAGGAGGACGGGTGAAAATTCGTATGTGTGATGTAAAGCGCGCGATGAGATAATGGTTTCATCTCACGTGTACTCTCGGTCTCTATTTCCACTGTTAGTGTGAGATTTTCTGTTGTTGCTCAAACTTTTGTGCTGGCAACTCCAGTTTGCCCCTGTAATGTGCTCCTGTTAAATAAAAAGAAATCTGGCCTAGTCATTACTGAATTAATCTGGTAATATCGATAGCGTGACTGCTTATGTTATGACCGGCATATTAGGGGCTTAGCCCAGTGAGTTGTGGCCCAAGTTATCTTATCATTATTAGGGGCTTAGCCCAATTATCTTATCGTTATTAGGATCGTTTGCTTAGGAGTCAAGTAAACATCTCTATATAAGGAGAGGAGATGTATCATTCTAATCAAGCAAGAAGCAATCATTATTTGCTCGGCTTCCCGAAGGGAGTCGGGAGACCTAACCCTAGCCGCCTCTTGCGCCGCCGCCGCCTCTTCTTCATCGCGCCACGGCGCCCCGTTGCCGGCAGCTGCGATCGCATCTCCGTCAACCCTCCCCTTTCCCGTACAACCTACGCCCTAGACCAGGTAGGATCCTAGCTCCTACCAGTTTGGTATCAGGTAGCTCGGTTCCGATCATTTCTACACCACCACCCAACCCGCCGCTGCCCGTCACCACTTCGTCGCTGCCTCTCTCCACCGCGCCGCTGGCTCTCCCCACCGTGCCGCTGGACTCCACCGTCGGCGCCTCCATCGGCCAGACGCCGTCGCCCTCCACCGCGCCGCCCGTCGCCATCTACTCGCCGGCGGAGATGACCGGGATCCTCAACGACCTCATCACCGCCGTCCAGGGCATACGCCTCTACCTGGCCGGGCCTTACGGGCAGCCGCCGCCCTTGCAGCCGGCCGCCGCGACCGGGCCAGCCGCCCTGCCCTGGTACACGGCCACCAAGGCGCCGATCGGGCCTCTACACCACCATTGGCCCGGTTAGCCGCCGCCCGCCATCGCCCCCCACTGGCTGCAGTGGCCGGCTCCGGCGATCGCCGCGCCCCCGACGCCTCCCGGGTCCGGGCAGCCGCAGCCCCAGCTGCCGGCCCCACCGCCGCCCGTTGCCGCGCCTCAATGGCCATAGTGGCCGACCCTGGACCTTGCTGCGCCCCCACGCCACCCGGGCCCGTACTGCCGCAGCTGCCGGCCCTGCCCCCGCCCAGCACGGGGCCCGGATCACCCACGCAGGGAGGCGTACCGATCCAGCAAGTGCGCTTCCCGCCGTCACCGCCCCCCGTACCGGCCTGGCTGACCGGATCATCGCCGCCACCCGTCTACACGTCGGCTGGAGACCCGCCGACACCCACTCTGCAGTTCGGCGATCCCTCCGGCTCGGCGGGGCACTCCACGAACCGCGGCCATGCTGACCGGGCGCCCCAATCCTCGCTGCTTAGCACCTCCGAGCCAGTCGGCCACGGCGCTCCGACTCCGACACCGCCGCGGTTTGCCAAACTGGACTTCGCCACTTATGAAGGCACAGAGGATCCCCTCAACTGGCTCAACCAGTGCGAGCAGTTCTTTCACGGGCAGCGCATCCTCGCCTCGGAGCGTACCTGGCTCGCCTCTTACCACCTCCGCGGCACGGCACAGACCTGGTACTACGCCCTCGAGCAGGACGAGGGCAGCATGCCCCCTTGGGAGCGCTTCCGCGAGCTCTTCCTCCTTCATTTTGGGCCACCGATCCGCGGGAGCCGCCTAGCAGAGCTAGGCCGCCTTTCCTTCACCTCCACGGTTTAGGACTTCGCTGACCGTTTCCAGGCCCTGGCATGCCACGCGTCGGGTGTGACGGCGCAGCAGCGGGCCGACCTCTTCGTCGGTGGACTTCCAGATCACATCCGCGTGGACGTGGAGCTTCGTGGACCCCCAGGATCTCCAGACGGCCATGTACTACGCCCGCACGTTCGAGCGCCGCGCGGTGGCAATCCAGCAGGAATCACCGTCCCGGGCCGCTGGGTCGCTACCCTGGCCGGATGTTCCCGCGCAGGCTCGGCCTGCTCAGGCTTCCGTGGCACCCCTCACCGTGACCGCGGCGCGCCCGTTCCGCCGGCTCACCTCGGCCGAGCTACTCGAGCGGCGCCGCCAAGGGTTGTTCTTCAACTGCGACGAGCCCTACACGCCAGGCCACGTTTGCCCGCGACTCTTCTACCTGAAGACTTCAGACTACATTCCGGAGGACGCCGTCGCCGCCGACCTGGCCGCCCCAGCTGTCGCGACGGTGTTTGACGCTGGTTGATCACCTCAAGGAGTTCAGCAAGTGTTTCCCCACCTTACAGCTCGAGGACGAACTGTTTGTGCACGCGGGAAGAAGTGTTATGACCGGCATATTAGGGGCTTAGCCCAGTGAGTTGTGGCCCAAGTTATCTTATCATCATTAGGGGCTTAGCCCAATTATCTTATCGTTATTAGGATCGTTTGCTTAGGAGTCAAGTAAACCTCTCTATATAAGGGAGGAGATGTATCAATCTAATCAAGTAAGAAGCAATCATTATTTGCTCGGCTTCCCGAAGGGAGCTGGGAGACCTAACCCTAGCCGCCTCTTGCGCCGCCGCCGCCTCTTCTTCATCGCGCCACAGCGCCCCGTTGCCGACAGGCGCGATCGCATCTCCGTCAACCCTCCCCTTTCCCGTACAACCTACGCCCTAGACCAGGCAGGATCCTAGCTCCTACCAGCTTATCACTAAAATTTGGTACTAGAAGCATTTCCTGAAAAGAACAAAAAAAATGGTAGAAGCATCATGTTTTAATTGAGAACCTCAATCAATTGTCATTATGTATGACTACAGATGCTGCCTTTGATGTAGTTCATGGTTAAGCATACATGAGCCATGGATTTTATTTTACTTTATTATTAATTTAGCGGATGCTGATATATATGACCATCGTTATTATCAGTCAAAACAAAGATAGTAGTACTAACTTAGTATATTCGCAATTCTACTTACTTTGGATTAATTTCAAGCTGTAGGTGGACACGGGCCACCCACGGTGCCCACTTAAAGGCATGTTTATTTTGCGTTCATGGACATCCACGGTCAATGCACCCACATCGAACCCACTTATCTGGGCACGCCACCGGGATTAGGGCTCGCTGCCAGCCATGGCCGGCCTACCCCGTCGTCCACCTCCTCCATGGCCGACCTAGCGACTCCGTCGACCTCCTCTATGGCCACACTAGCGTCGTCGTCCATCTCCGCCGTGGGCGCCGCAGCGCCACCGTCTACCTCTGTCGCAGCTGCCAGCCGCCGGCGCTCGCGGACGTGCTCGCCGACGGTCCTGCAGGCTCGAGGACGTACTCATGTGTCCGACGTCCATGGAATCTAGGCCTGCTCGTCGGTGTCCGTGAGGTCCACGGCCTGTTGGACGGCCACGTCGGCAGCCGGTCTCCGTGCATCGCCAGCACCCGCTGCCGCGCCGCCGCCAGCCATGGACGCTTGTATTTGTGTCTGTGTTTGTGTGTGTGTGAGGTGTTAACCTGGTATAAATGCTACTCTACTGAAAACTGGAAAATGTATGGCTATTAGTTAGTTGATTCAGTCATCCGAACTGTTGGGTTTCTTTGAGCCTAAATACTTCAAAGTGCATCTGCGCTTTTTGACGAAGCCGAGCGCATGCGCTACAGCTGTTCATTGGCTCGTGGCCTGGATAGATCATCGCCCAGATTTGGAAAAATTCTCACCCACCCATTCTATATATGGAAAGATTCCTCTACAACAGTGCGCTGATTTTTCTCCACGTGTTTTGACCAAACACGTCAATGCAATGATGACATAACATGCATTAATTCCAGTATGAGAAACTTCAAAAAGCCATAACTTTCAAACCGCGTGTCGGAATGATGATCCATTTTCACTGCTGGGTTCTTGATGACGAACGCTTCAAAACTAGATCTCATATGAATATGTTTTGAAGGTTTTTTTTTCAAAAGCAACTTCGATGCTAAATGAGGCAACTTCAGTGCTAAACAGAAGCAACTTTGATGCTAGATGAATTGCATCGTGTGTATTAGTGAATTCATCTAGTAGCCTACTAATAGTTGTGTGCAGTAGTTTAATAGATGGTTACCATGGTTGCTAAGTTGAATACATCGAAAACTAATTTGTAGATAGTTTACTTTCCAACGATACTATGAAAGTTGTTTACCGTGGAGTGAAAAGTTGTCTAACACGGCTTCTAAGGCCCTGTTTGTTTGGGCTTTTACTTATGCTTTTGTAGTTTTTCCACTTTGGTCAAAAAGCCATAAAAACTCCTAAATAGATGATTTTGAATCTTTTATGGCTTTTGAAGCCAAATATTGTTATATTGATTTATCAAAAGACATAAAAGCTCCAAAAGCATCTATTTAGGAGCTTTTATGGCTTTTCTGTCAAAATGCAAAAGCTGCAAAAGCAGAAGCAAAAGCCCAAACAAACAGGGCCTAAGTTCTCTGCCTCAGAAACCAAGTTGCCTATATTGCTACAAAGTTGCCTATATTGCTACGAAGTTGCCTACGGATGATCCCCAATTGCCTAAAATACTATGAAAGTTGTCCATCTAGGGACATAAGTTGCCTACAATGTCAAAAGGTTTATGTGGGATCTAAGGTTTCTATCATGATCCAAATTCCGAACTATGTGGGGATGGATGGTATGAGAGCTTTTTTATTTCCTTTTCTGGGGTAGTTTACCCGCCTACGCTAATGAACGCGTGTGTGTTGGCTAGCCAGGTCGCGGGTGTTGACTAGTTGCAAAAGTTGGGACAGATGAGAAGTTGCATAGGGGGTGATGAGAAATTTCATAGGGGGCGGATTAGACAGTTGCCTGCAAAACTACACAAGTTATTCATAAGTTTGGCATGAGTTGCCAACAAAAATCATGGAAATCACCAGATATAATGATGGAAAACACAAATTAGTTGATTGTTGAATGCACTAGAGTTGCACAAAAACACCCTAAAAGTTGCTAACTTTTTTTGTGTGATACTCGAGTGCATAACGATCTTAAAGTTATTGTCCTTGTTTTGCCTCCAATAGCCCCATCAATGGTGAACTTAGAATTTTCCATATGTGGTTGCTTTTTTTCTAAGTACCAACTCAGAGTACACATGAGTAGTCTGGTGAGGGCACTAGAGTTGTATAAATACAACCCAAAACTTGCTAACTTTTTTTGTGTGCCACTCGAGTGCATAACAATCTCAAAGTTTTCTACCACGACCAGCAAGTATTCTACCATAACTACCTTCATCTCCAAGTTGATAGTGCTATAGAAAATGTACTTTCCGAGGTAGCCTAACATTATCCTAGGTTGCCTGCCATGACTAGTGAGTAGCCTAACATTATCCTAAGTTGCATAGAACACCTTTTCGGTATGGTAAGCAACTTAGTTTCATTTATAGGCAACTTGGCAACATTGATGGACAACTTTTTAATATTTTATAGGCAACTGAAATAGTAATGACACTCAACTAAGCATCAATGATAGGCAACTCGTAGTGTTTTTAGGCAACTTAGAAAATACAATGATAAGCAACTTCATAATATTGTAGGCAACTAATCTACAAAGTTAGACAACTGAGCAGCAATGTTAGGTAACTAATTACCAATAGAAGGTAACTGGACATCGATGGTAGGCCAATTTCATAGTATTGTAGGCAACAAGGCATCAATGATAGGCAACTGAACATCCATGTTAGGCAACTGAGCAACCATGGTAGACAAGTTGTGCTAATGTTAGCAAAATCCATTGATATACATAGTGCAATGGAGTTTCTTATATGTAGCACTAAAGGTGCCTCATGTTTTGTGTGATTTTCTCATTTTTACACAAACCAACCTAATAGGCAGTCCTACTAGGGAAAAAATGAAGTTGCCTTCCTATAGCACTAAAATTGCCTCCATCGAACCCAAAGTTGCCTCGAGAAAAGTTCGACGAAAGCAATCAATATGAGATCTAGTTTTGAAGAACTCGTCGCGAGAAACCCAAATGTGAAAATAAAATTGGATTTCGACGCTTAAATCAAAAGTTACAGGTTTTTAAACGTTTTGAACCACAAATAAATGCATGTCGGAACAAGATTCTTTTCTCGGTGGACCACGTCAAGCGCGTCAGCTGGTCCTTCCATATTTAGAAAAGCGCTTGATCCAAACATCTGGCATTTTTTCGGTGGACCACGTCAAGCGCGTCAGCTGGTCCTTCCATATTTAGAAAATTGCTCGATCCAAACAACTGGCGCTCGGCCGCCCTCTAGCCACGTGCTTCTTTCAGCGAGCAGTCTTTCTTGCCCTAGAGGCTCCATCGACGAGCACTAGGCCAAGGGCATGCCGTGCATGCCAGCAGTACGTGCGCATCATGCACACGAGATGTTCGAGCTCCCGACGAACCGGTCATGGTAGCTCATTGATGTCTACTACACAACCTTCTTCTTGTAGACGTTGTTGGGCCTCCAAATGTAGAGGTTTGTAGGACAGTAGCAAATTTTCCTCAAGTGGATGACCTAAGGTTTATCAATCTGTGGGAGGTGTAGGATGAAGACGGTCTCTCAAACAACCCTGCAACCAAATAACAAAGAGTCTCTTGTGTCCCCAACACACCCAATACAATGGTAAATTGTATAGGTGCACTAGTTCGGCGAAGAGATGGTGATACAAGTGCAATATGGATGATAGATATAGGTTTTTGTAATCTGAAAATATAAAAATAACAAGGTAGCAAGCGATAAAAGTGAGCGTAAACGGTATTGCAATGCTAGGAAACAAGGCCTAGGGTTCATACTTTCACTAGTGCAAGTTCTCTCAATAATGATAACATAATTAGATCATATAACAATCCCTCAACATGCAACAAAGAGTCACTCCAAAGACACTAATAGCGGAGAACAGACGAAGAGATTATTGTAGGGTACGAAACCACCTCAAAGTTATCCTTTCTGGTCGATCTATTCAAGAGCCCGTAGAAAAATAACACGAAGCTATTCTTTTCGTTCGATCTATCCTAGAGTTCGTACTAGAATAACACCTTAAGACACAAATCAACCAAAACCCTAATGTCACCTAGATACTCCAATGTCACCTCAAGTATCCGTGGGTATGATTATACGATATGCATCACACAATCTCAGATTCATCTATTTAGCCAACACAAATAACTTCAAAGAGTGCCCCAAAGTTTCTACCGGAGAGTCAAGACAAAAACGTGTGCCAACCCCTATGCATAAGTTCACAAGGTCACTGAACCCGCAAGTTGATCACCAAAACATACATCAAGTAGATCACGTGAATATCCCATTGTCACCACAGATAAGCACATGCAACACATACATCAAGTGTTCTCAAATCCTTAAAGACTCAATCCGATAAGATAACTTCAAAGGGAAAACTCAATCCATTACAAGAGATAGAGGGGGAGAAACATCATAAGATCCAACTATAATATCAAAGCTGGCGATATCAAGATCGTGCCAAATCAAGAACACGAGAGAGAGAGAGAGAGAGAGAGACAGAGAGAGAGAGAGAGACAGATCAAACACATAGCTACTGGTACATACCCTTAGCCCCGAGGGTGAACTACTCCCTCATCGTCACGGAGAGCGTCGGGATGATGAAGATGGCCACTGGAGAGGGATCCCCCCTCCTGCATGGTGCCGGAACGGGTGTAGATTGGTTTTCGGTGGCTACAGAGGCTTGCGGCGGCAGAACTCCCGATCTAGGTTATGTTCTGGAAGTTTGGGCATATATAAGAGGTTTTGGCGTCGGGAACAAGTCAGGGGGGTCTCCGAGGCGGCCACGAGGTAGGGGGCGCGCCCCCACCCTCATGGGTGCCTTGGGACTCTTCTGGCCCATCTCCGGTGCTCCGTGGGCTTCTTCTGGTCCAAAAAAGATCTCCGTGAAATTTCAGGTCAATTGGACTCCGTTTGGTTTTCCTTCTCTGCGATACTCAAAAACAAGTAAAAAACAAAAACTGACAATGGGCTCTAGGTTAATAGGTTAGTCCCAAAAACATATAAAATGGCATATAAATGCATATAAAACATCCTAGATGGATAATATAATAGCATGGAACAATAAAAAATTATAGATACGTTGGAGACGTATCAAGCATCTCCAAGCTTAATTCCCGCTCGTCCTCCAGTAGGTAAATGATAAAAACAGAATTTTTGATGTGGAATGCTACCTAACATATTTATCAATGTAATCTTCTTTATTGTGGCATGAATGTTCAGATCCGAAAGCTTCAAGACAATAGTTTAATATTGACATAAAAATAATAATACTTCAAGCATGCATACTAACCAAGCAATTATGTCCTCTCAAAATAACATATCCAAAGAAAGCTCATCCCTACAAAATATATAGTTTGGTCATACTTCATTTTCGTCACATAAAATGCTCCCATCATGCACAACCCCGATGACAAGCCAAGCAATTGTTTCATACTTTAGTATTCTCAAACTTTTTCAACTTTCACGCAATACATGAGCGCGAGCCATGGACATAGCACTATGGGTGGAATAGAATATGATGATGGAGGTTGTGTGGAGAAGACAAAAAAGGAGAAAGTCTCACATCGACGCGGCTAATCAACGGGCTATGGAGATGCCCATCAATTGATGTCAATGCGAGGAGTAGGGATTGCCATGCAACGGATGCACTAGAGCTATAAATGTATGAAAGCTCAACAAAAGAAACTAAATGGGTGTGCATCCAACTTGCTTGCTCACGAAGACCTAGGGTATTTGAGGAAGCCCATTGTTGGAATATACAAGCCAAGTTCTATAATGAAAAATTCCCACTAGTATATGAAAGTGACAATATAAGAGACTCTCTATCATGAAGATCATGGTGCTACTTTGAAGCACAAATATGGTAAAAGGATAGTAGCATTGTCCCTTCTCTCTTTTTCTCTCATTTTTTTGTTTTTTTGGGCCTTTTTTTTATTCGGCCTTTCTCTTCTTTTTTTCTTTTTTTTGTCCGAAGTCTCATCCCGACTTGTGGGGGAATCATAGTCTCCATCATCCTTTCCTCACAAGGGACAATGCTCTAATAATGAAGATCATCACACTTTTATTTACTTACAACTCAAGAATTACAAATCGATACTTAGAACAAAATATGACTGTATGCGAATGCCTCCGGCGGTGTACCGGGATGTGCAATGAATCAAGAGTGACATGTATGAAAGAATTATGAAGGTGGCTTTGCCACAAATACGATGTCAACTACATGATCATGCAAGGCAATATGACAATGATGATGCGTGTCATAATAAACGGAACGGTGGAAAGTTGCATGGCAATATATCTCGGAATGGCTATGGAAATGCCATAATAGGTAGGTATGGTGGCTGTTTTGAGGAAGATATAAGGAGGTTTATGTGTGATAGAGCGTATCATATCACGGGGTTTGGATGCACCGGCGAAGTTTGCACCAACTCTCACGGTGAGAAAGGGCAATGCACGATACCGAGGAGGCTAGCAATGATGGAAAGGTGAGAGTGCGTATAATCCATGGACTCAACCTTAGTCATAAAAAACTCACATACTTATTGCAAAAATCTACAAGTCATCAAAACCAAGCACTACGTGCATGCTCCTAGGGGGATAGATTGGTAGGAAAAGACCATCGCTCGTCCCCGACCGCCACTCATAAGGAGGACAATCAAAGAAACACCTCATGCTTCAAATTTGTCACACAACGGTTACCATACGTGCATGCTACGGGACTTGCAAACTTCAACACAAGTATTTCTCAAATTCACAACCACTCAACTAGCATGACTCTAATATCACTACCTTCATATCTCAAAACAATCATCAAGCATCAAACTTCTCATAGTATTCAATGTACCCTATATGGAAGTTTTTATTATACCCATCTTGGATGCCCATCATATTAGGACTAATTTCATAACCAAAGCAAATTACCATGTTGTTCGAAAGACTCTCAAAATAATATAAGTGAAGCATGAGAGATCAACTATTTCTTCAAAATAAAACCACCGCCGTGCTCTAAAAAGATATAAGTGAAGCACTAGAGCAAATGAAAAACTACTACGAAAGATATAATTGAAGATCAATGAGTAGTCAAATAATTATGCAACTACGTGAAGACTCTCTAACATTTAAGAATTTCATATCTTGTTATTTTATTCAAACAGCAAGCAAAAAAAAAGCTCCAAGCAAAACACATATCATGTGATGAATAAAAATATAGCTCCAAGCAAAGTTACCGATGAACGAAGACCAAAGAGGGGATGCCATCCGGGGCATCCCCAAGCTTAGGCTCTTGGTTGTCCTTGAATATTACCTTGGGGTGCATTGGGCATCCCCAAGCTTAGGCTCTTGCCACTCCTTATTCCATAGTCCATCGAATCCTTACCCAAAACTTGAAAACTTCACAACACAAAACTCAACAGAAAACTCGTAAGCTCCGTTAGTATAAGAAAATAAATCACCACTTAAGTACTGTTGTGAACTCATTCTAAATTCATATTGGTGTAATATCTACTGTATTCCAACTTCTCTATGGTTCATACCCTCCGATACTACTCATAGGTTCATCAAAATAAGCAGACAACACAATGAAAACAGAATCTGTCAAAAACAGAACAGTCTGTAGTAATCTGTATCATTCGAATACTTATGTAACTCCAAAAATTCTTAAATAAATTGGTGGTCCTGAGTAATTTGTCTATTAATCATCTGCAAAAATAATCAACCTAAAAGCACTCTCCAGTAAAAAATGGCAGCTAATCTCGTGAGCGTAAAAGTTTCTGTTTTTTACAGCAAGATCGCATAGACTTCACCCAAGTCTTCCCAAAGGTTCTACTTGGCACAAACACTAATTAAAACATGAAACCACATCTAAACAGAGGCTAGATGAATTATTTATTACTAAATAGGAGCAAAAATCAAATAACAAAAATAAAGTTGGGTTGCCTCCCAACAAGCGCTAACGTTTAATGCCCTAGCTAGGCATGATGATTTCAATGATGCTCGCATAAAAGATAATAAGAATTGAAACATAAAGAGAGCATCATGAAGAATATGACTAGCACATTTAAGTCTAACCCACTTCCTATGAATAGGGATTTTGTGAGCAAACAACTTATGGCAGGAATCAACTAGCATAGGAAAGCAAAACAAGCATAGCTTCAAGATTTTCAACACATAGAGAGGAAACTTGATATTATTGCAATTCCTACAAGCATATGTTCCTCCCTCATAATAATTTTCAGTAGCATCATGAATTAATTCAACAATATAACCATCACCTAAAGCATTCTTTTCATGATCTACAAGCATAGAAATTTTGTTACTCTCCACATAAGCAAAATTCTTCTCATTCGGAATAGTGGGAGTATCATAAGAGACTCGAATACTATAAATTGTTTCCACATTGAAAGAGTAATGTTCAGAAAAAGGGTAATCATAATCATGACATGTTTTATAAATATAATCATGACTACTTTTTATAGCATAAGTTTCATCACAATAATCATCATAAATAGGAGGCATGCTATCATCATAATAAATTTGCTCATCAAAACTTGGGAGGCTAAAAATATCATCTTCATTAAACATAGCATCCCCAAGTTTGGGCCTTTTCATACCATAAGCATAATCACTCTCATCATTAATAGTATGGATAGCACCAATAGTATAGCAATTATCATCATCACAATGAGTAATAGGAGCAACATCATTCGGGAGGGATACCTTTCTACCTTTGCTTCTCCGTCTTTTCTTTTTCTTCTTCACATCATGTGTGGGTTTAACCCTCTTTTTTGAGCTCCTTATTAATGAGATTGGTTGAATAGAAAGCTCCTCCTCGTTACCTGATTCATCATAAGAAATAATAGGAGGATATTGGGAAGTCTCTTCCCTTTCATTAGTATTCTCTTCATCTTCTATTTGTTTTCTTTTCTTTATGTAATTGGCAATATAAGGATTTTCAATGCAGTTCACCGCACAATACATAAAATTTTCTTCTAGATCAAAATCAAGAACTTTATCAAGGACAAATTCTGGCACATCCTTAGTTATACGTTTCATTTCTTCATAACCCAAAAGCAAACTAAGTTCATTATGATGCGCAAGGGAAATCAAGTCATCACAATTTTTGGACACGATACGATCATGAAACAATTTGCATTGGATATTTAAATGACCACGTTCATTGCAAAGTTCACAAGGATGACTAAGAAAATTTAAATTATCAGCACAAACATCTAGTCTTTCTTGCAACCATTTGGTTTCTAAATATTTATGCCTCTTGCAAAATCTATCTTCCCTATTTGGTGTGTACTTGCAAACTCTATGCACTCCACAAAAATTGACATGCTTATAAGAGACATTTTCATCATGACTAGTGCAATCATCATTACTACTATGGATATTCAGGGAATTCATACTAACAAAATTGCAATCATGCTCGTCATTCAAATATTTAGTGCCAAACATTCTAATGCATTCTTCTTCTAACACTTTGGCACAATTATCAGAATTCTTATTTTCATGAAAGACATTAAAAAGATGAAGCAAATGAGGCACCCTCAATTCCATTTTTTTGTAGTTTTCTTTTATAGACTAAACTAGTGATAAAACAAGAAACAAAAAGATTCGATTGCAAGATCTAAAGATATACCTTCAAGCACTCACCTCCCCAGCAACGGCGCCAGAAAAGAGCTTGATGTCTACTACACAACCTTCTTCTTGTAGACGTTGTTGGGCCTCCAAGTGCAGAGGTTTGTAGGACAGTAGCAAATTTCCCTCAAGTGGATGACCTAAGATTTATCAATCCGTGGGAGGTGTAGGATGAAGACGATCTCTCTCAAACAACCCTGCAACCAAATAACAAAGAGTCTCTTGTGTCCCCAACACACCCAATACAATGGTAAATTGTATAGGTGCACTAGTTCAGCGAAGAGATGGTGATACAAGTGCAATATGGATGGCAGATATAGGTTTTTGTAATATGAAAATATAATAACAGCAAGGTAGCAAGCGATAAAAGTGAGCGTAAACGGTATTGCAATGCTACGAAACAAGGCCTAGGGTTCATACTTTCACTAGTGCAAGTTCTCTCAATAATGATAACATAATTAGATCATATAACAATCCCTCAACATGCAACAAAGAGTCACTCCAAAGTCACTAATAGCGGAGAACAAACGAAGAGATTATTGTAGGGTACGAAACCACCTCAAAGTTATCCTTTCTGATCGATCTATTCAAGAGTCCGTAATAAAATAACACGAAGCTATTCTTTCCGTTCGATCTATCCTAGAGTTCGTACTAGAATAACACCTTAAGACACAAATCAACCAAAACCCTAATGTCACCTAGATACTCCAATGTCACCTTAAGTATCCGTGGGTATGAATATACGATATGCATCACACAATCTCAGATTCATCTATTCAACCAACACAAATAACTTCAAAGAGTGCCCCAAAATTTCTACCGGAGAGTCAAGACGAAAACGTGTGTCAACCCCTATGCATAAGTTCACAAGGTCACTGAACCCGCAAGTTGATCACCAAAACATACATCAAGTAGATCACGTGAATATCCCATTGTCACCACAGATAAGCACATGCAAGACATACATCAAGTGTAATCAAATCCTTAAAGACTCAATCCGATAAGATAACTTCAAAGGGAAAAATCAATCCATTACAAGAAATACAGGGGGAGAAACATCATAAGATCCAACTATAATAGCAAAGCTCGCGATATCAAGATTGTGCCAAATCAAGAACACGAGAGAGAGAGAGAGAGAGAGATCAAACACATAGCTACTGGTACATACCCTCAGCCCCGAGGGTGAACTACCCCCTCCTCGTCATGGAGAGCGTCGGGATGATGAAGATGGCCACCGGAGAGGGATCCCCCCTCCGGCAGGGTGCCGGAACGGGTGTAGATTGATTTTCGGTGGCTACAGAGGCTTGCGGCGGCGGTACTCCCAATCTAGGTTATGTTCTGGAAGTTTGGTCATATATGAGAGATTTTGGCGTCGGGAACAAGTCAGGGGGGTCTCCGAGGCGGCCACGATGTAGGGGGGCGCGCCCAGGGGGGTAAGGCGCGCCCCCACCCTCATGGGTGCCTCGGGACTCTTCTGGCCCATCTCCGGTGCTCCGTGGGCTTCTTCTGGTCCAAAAACGACCTCCCTGAAATTTCAGGTCAATTGGACTCCGTTTGATTTTCCTTTTCTGCGATACTCAAAAACAAGGAAAAACAGAAACTGGCACTGGGCTCTAGGTTAATAGGTTAGCCCCAAAAATCATATAAAATAGCATATGAATAC
This sequence comes from Triticum aestivum, assembly GCF_018294505.1. NCBI lineage: Eukaryota > Viridiplantae > Streptophyta > Magnoliopsida > Poales > Poaceae > Triticum > Triticum aestivum. Next base: position 28,336,919 of record NC_057802.1, read on the forward strand.
ATATAAAACATCCTAGATGGATAATATAATAGCATGAAACAATCAAAAATTATATATACGTTGGAGACGTATCACTCATCACCTCAAGTTGACAGTGCGACCGTATTTCAACAGGTACATCTGCATGAATTTTATGGGCACCCCACTAAACCCACATATCTCACATAATAATATGTGGGCTTTAATGGGTATCCCATTTAATCTATGCGGCAGATCCGGGGCGAACGCGTGCCTCCCGCGGAGCGTCCCACATACAGCCTGAATTATTATGCATGATAGCGAATGCCCAACGCCCTATCCCTATCCCTATCGGGTATCGGCTGTGGTCCAAGCTTCCTCTGGCAAGTCTAGCCTTAAATTGTTTAACAACGTCAAAGATGTTTATCGCACCCTCACATACTTAATTACTTGTACTGCACTACGAAACATAAACTAAAAGGAGTACATAGATAGATGCCAAGTCAGTCACCTCACCAACCACCATATCTGTGCATATATATACTCCATATTAATCAAGCGGCAGCCAAGTTTGACTTATGAATCATACAACTCTTATTCGCAAACAAAAGAAAATCATACAACTCCTAACATCTTTCCCTCTTGTAGATCGGTAACACTGGCATTCTTTTATGCAGGATAATTAACAATGCAGAATTATTTATGCACCAACAAGAGGATGGTGGTGCTCTACAAACTCAAGTAGCTACGGATAAATATGAGCGCCAAGGATTCCATGTCATGGATTATATTTGATTAACAATTTCACTGCAAGTAATACTTCTCCGTCTAACATGCTCCTTCGTCATAATTACAAAGACCATAGTCAGATTGATGATTTCCCTCTTGATCATCTTATTTAGGTGCTCTCTTTCGGTTGCTGAAACTGACGAGATTAACTTCTTATATCAGAAGAACTGAGTACCCCGCTCAGGCTTATTTTGCCTGAATTTACCCAAACAACCTACTTTGTCCGGTTTGTTTTCAGGAATGTAGTCTATATGTCGCCGGAGCCCCTGTTTTGTTTAATGGAAAAACTGATAAATGTTGAAATCATTTTATACGGGGTAAGCCCTAAGCATTACAGATTCTAGGATGATACAAAAAAGATTCTAGTATGAAAATTTTAAGTTGTCGTACGTCCAACAGAATCCCGGTCTAGGGAACCTTCTAGAAGGTTCCTGGACAGGATTTTTTTTCTTATACTCTTTTTATTACGGTTTTCTTGTTGGGTTTCATTCCTTTTTCTGTTTTCAAAATTTGAAAATTTCAAAAAATGTCCACAATTTAAAAAAGTTCGCAAAGTTGAAAGAGGGTTCACATTTTTCTAAAACTATTCGCAAGTTTGAAAAAATCACAAATTTGAAAAAATGTTTGTGTTTTCGAAAATCATACAAAATTTGAAAAACATTTCGTATTTTTTTAATATTCATTTTTTGGAAAATTGTTCAGAAAATTTAAAAAATGTTCGTGTTTAAAAAAATCGAAATTTTGATAACAATGCTCGCAAAATTTAAAAAAACTGTTCGCCTTTTAAAAGTGGTTCTTGTTTTAAAAGTGTTCGCTATAGTATCCTTGGTCGGTTGGCTCAGTAATCGGTTTGATCTGCTATATACAGTACTATAGTGCTTCTTGCCTGGTTCGCTACAGTGCTCATCGCTCGCTCCATACGCCCGTTCGCTCTGCTCCTCCGCCAGTGGGCCGACCCAGTCGGGTCGCCTGCGTTTCCCCGACAGTCTGCCGCGGTAAGCGGCAGATAGAGCCCCTACTCGGCAGCATGCTCGCCTGCAATACGAGACCTCCTTTTCTATTGTATGCTGCGCGAATTTCCTATTGGGCGTTCAATGCACCCAATAGTCATGGTTTTGCCAGCCCGTATAGGTTATGTATCGATCCAACTTTAGTGGGAACGTTCCCTGTCCGGTTTTAACCGATTTTGAAAATCTTCTAGAAGCTTCCTGAATTGTTTTCCTTTGTTTCGTTTCTTTTACTGTTTTTTTAATTCTGTTTCCCTTTTGTCTTAAATCTCAAATTAAAAAAATGTTCAATATATTCAAAACTTGTTTAGAATTTGAATGATTGTTTACTTTTTCAAAGAAATTTTTGGAGTTTTAAAAAGTCTTATTTTTTAAAAAACTATTCAAAATTAAAAAAACAATTTAAAATATTTAAAATTTGTTCACATTATTAGAAAAGTAGAGTTTGGAAATTTGTACATAGGTTCCAACAGTGCCCGGAATTTCAAAATCTTTCGCTTTCTTTCAAAACATTTTCACAAACTTGAAAAATGTTCACTTTTAAAAAAATGAATTTGCAAATTTTCGAGTCAAACGCTACAGTAAACTCGTGGTATAAGCATGCCAAGATATTCATGTGCTGCAGCAGTGATCCCCCTACAGTAAAGGTTGTTTTCTAGTAAAATGTAGAACGTGGCCCGTCGAGATTCCCCTTTGCATCGCGCCCCTATTGCATGCAGGGAGGTTCTAATAGGAGCTCCCAGTTCGATATACATCTTAGAATACTGCCCGACGCACATATCCATATGCAATTAAACGGTGGAGGAACGGCCGACGGTGCCAAGGGGAGTGCAATAGAGGGGGCGCCCGACGCTGAGCAGGGGTGATGGCGACCATGCGGGCGACCGCGGCGGCGTACGCGCTCGTCGATGAGGCCGACCCTCCGTCGCCGCCCTCCTTCGCCGGCTCCGTCCTCCTTCGCCGGCTCCGCCCTCCTGCCCCGTCCTTCCCTTCCCTGCTCGCCGCCTCTCTCCCTCCCGGCATCACATCCCTCTGCCCCCTCGCCCTAGCTTCGCCTGACCAGGCGTGCTGGGCCAATTGGGCGGCCGAGGAAGACATGGCCGAGGCCGCTACGGCGGCGGCAGACCATCCCCGGCATGCTTGCCGGTTTGGTGACCAGCTCGCGGAGGTCGCCGCGCCAGAATTGGGGCTGCCGCTCCCGCCGTCCCCGCTTCCCCTCCTCCCCCTTCCCTTGCCGGTGCGGCCTCGTGCCCACCGCGCACCACCATCCCCACCGTTGCCGGTTGCGCGCCGCCAGGCCGGCCGACGTGGCGGTGGGGCCCGAGCCCGTGCTTGGGGGGTGGCCGGAAGGGCGGACGTCGGTCGCGCCACGGTGTCTTAGCGCCGCTCCTCGCCGGCGTTGCTCCCCGACGCGTGCGTTCCGGTGCGGTCGCTTTCGGCGACGGCCGTGGTGGTTCCCCGGGGCCCTGCCTTTCGGGCCTTTCGCCCTTCCGCGGCGGCTCCGACCGACATCTCGACGGCTGCGGCGTTGGGAGCTCCGGGAACCCTAGCTTCTTCCCCCCTCCTCTCTGGTCGGGATGGGCCGTCCCGGGCCTGTTGGGCTAGCTGGGACGGGGGAGTCCCCTGGGCCTCGGTGTCCTGTTGCTAGCCCACCGCAATTTGGGCCATCCCCCCTCGCGTGCTCTGGCAGAGGCCCAGCTCGCGTGTGTGCAGCCACCCTCTTTAGGGTTTGCCGCTGGACCGGTGCCCGCTTCCTCACCCTGCCTCCCTCCAGCGCCACTCGCTTCCGGCTCCGCCTCCCGACTCCCTCCTGCGTCGCTCGCGCGCGACCCCCACCCCTCTGCATCGTCTCCCCTCGCGCCACCTCCCCCTCCCTCGCGGCGTAGCCCGCCATGGTCCGGGAGACGGGGGACGGTGCACCCCGTCCCAAGCGTCGCGCCGGGGCTCGGGATTCGCCGCTTCTCGCCGGAGGGCTCCCGGCGGGAGGCCGAGCTGCGTGATGATCTCCTCCGCTCCAAGGGGCAGTCCGCGGCCGACGGCACCGATTGGCGCTCCGCGCGCGGCCGAGAGCGGTCTCCGTGGAGTGGCGAGGTCGCGGGCGGGACTGTGACCGCCGTGCCTTCCCCCTCCGCTCCCGCTCTCCGCCTCGGTCCGAACGTGCGTCGGCTTCCCCTCCGAGGCGCTACGACCCGCCACGCCGCCAAGCCCAATTCCCCCCGACCTGTCCAAATAGCAACAACAACCGCAACGGTCGGGGGGCGTTTGCGAACAAGAAGAAGAAGCGAGGTACCCAACCTCAGCCGGGCGCCCCGGCTTCCTCGGTCACTAACCCGACGGTGGTTGCGGCACCCCCCTCGACCGCGGCCGCGGCCACCTGCTTCAACTGTGGGGTGGCCGGGCATGTCAGGTCGATTACCCCAAGCCGTTAGCCTGCTACGTCTGCAAGAAGACGGTGTTAGGGAACGCAGTAATTTCAAAAAAATCCTACGCACACGCAAGATCATGGTGATGCATAGCAACGAGAGGGGAGAGTGTAGTCCACGTACCATCGTAGACCATAAGCGGAAGCGCTATGACAACGCGGTTGATGTAGTCGTACGTCTTCACGATCCGACCAATCCTAGTACCGAAAGTACGGCACCTCCGCAATCTGCACACGTTCGGCTCGGTTACGTCCCACGAACTCTCGATCCAGATGAGTGACGAGGGAGGGCTTCGTCAGCACGACAGCGTGATGACGGTGATGATGAAGCTACCGGCGCAGGGCTTCGCCTAAGCACTGCAACGATATGACCGAGGTGGATTATGGTGGAGGGGGGCATCGCACATCCGGGACTCCAAACTATCTTCGGTACATCAAAACACGTAAACTCATAATACCGATCGTCACCGAACGTTAAGCATGCGGACCCTACGGGTTTGAGAACTATGTAGACATGACCGAGACTCATCTCCGGTCAATAACCAATAGCGGAACCTGGATGTTCATATTGGCTCCCACATATTCTACGAAGATCTTTATCGGTCAAACCGCATAACAACATACGTTGTTCCCTTTGTCATCGGTATGTTACTTGCCCGAGATTCGATCGTCAGTATCTCAATACCTAGTTCAATCTCGTTACCGGCAAGTCTCTTTACTCGTTCCGTAATGTATCATCCCGCAACTAACTCATTAGTCACATTGCTTGCAAGGCTTATAGTGATGTGCATTACCGACATGGCCCAGAGATACCTCTCCCATAATCGGAGTGACAAATCCTAATCTCGATCTATGCCAACTCAACAAGTACCATCGGAGACACCTGTAGAGCACCTTTATAATCACCCAGTTACGTTGTGACGTTTGGTAGCACACAAAGTGTTCCTCCGGTATTCGGGAGTTGCATAATCTCATACTCATAGGAACATGTATAAGTCATGGAGAAAGCAATAGCAACATACTAAACGATCAAGTGCTAAGCTAACAGAATGGGTCAAGTCAATCAGATCATTCTCTAATGATGTGATCCCGTTAATCAAATGACAACTCATATCTATGGCTAGGAAACATAACCATCTTTGATTCAACGAGCTAGTCAAGTAGAGGCATACTAGTGACACTCTGTTTGTCTATGTATTCACACATGTACTAAGTTTCCGGTTAATACAATTCTAGCATGAATAATAAACATTTATCATGATATAAGGAAATATAAATAACAACTTTATTATTACCTCTAGGACATATTTCCTTCAGTCTCCCACTTGCACTAGAGTCAATAATCTAGATTACACAGTAATGATTCTAACACTCATGGAGTCTTGGTGTTGATCATGTTTTGCTCGTGAGAGAGGCTTAGTCAACGGGTCTGCAACATTCAGATCCGTATGTATCTTGCAAATCTCTATGTCTCCCTCCTTGACTTGATCGCGGATGGAATTGAAGGGTCTCTTGATGTGCTTGGTTCTCTTGTGAAATCTGGATTCCTTTGCCAAGGCAATTGCACCAGTATTGTCACAAAAGATTTTCATTGGACCCGATGCACTAGGTATTACACCTAGATCAGATATGAACTCCTTCATCCAGACTCCTTCATTTGCTGCTTCCGAAGCAGCTATGTACTCCGCTTCACACGTAGATCCCGCCACAACGCTTTGTTTAGAACTGCACCAACTAACAGCTCCACCGTTCAATATAAATATGTATCCGGTTTGTGACTTAGAGTCATCCGAATCAGTGTCAAAGCTTGCATCGACGTAACCATTTCTGACGAGCTCTTTGTCACCTCCATAAACGAGAAACATATCCTTAGTCCTTTTCAGGTATTTCAGGATGTTCTTGACCGCTGTCCAGTGATTCACTCCTAGATTACTTTGGTACCTCCCTGCTAAACTAATAGCAAGGCACACATCAGGTATGGTACACAGCATTGCATACATGATAGAGCCTATGGCTGAAGCATAGGGAACAACTTTCATTTTCTCTCTATCTTCTACAGTGGTCGGGCATTGAGTCTGACTCAACTTCACACCTTGTAACACAGGCAAGAACCCTTTCTTTGCTTGATCCATTTCGAACTTCTTCAAAACTTTATCAAGGTATGTGCTTTGTGAAAGTCCAATTAAGCGTCTCGATCTATCTCTATAGATCTTGATGCCCAATATATAAGCAGCTTCACCGAGGTCTTTCATTGAAAAACTCTTGTTCAAGTATCCTTTTATGCTATCCAGAAATTCTATATCATTTCCAATCAACAATATGTCATCCACATATAATATTAGAAATGCTACAGAGCTCCCACTCACTTTCTTGTAAATACAGGCTTCTCCAAAAGTCTGTATAAAACCATATGCTTTGATCACACTATTAAAACGTTTATTCCAACTCCGAGATGCTTGCACCAGTCCATAAATGGATCGCTGGAGCTTGCACACTTTGTTAGCATCCTTTGGATCGATAAAACCTTCAGGTTGCATCATATACAACTCTTCTTCCAGAAATCCATTCAGGAATGTAGTCTTTACATCCATTTGCCAAATTTCATAGTCATAAAATGCAGCAATTGCTAACATGATTCGGACGGACTTAAGCATCGCTACGGGTGAGAATGTCTCATCATAGTCAACTCCTTGAACTTGTCGAAAACCTTTCGCAACAAGTCGAGCTTTGTAGACAGTAACATTACCATCAGCGTCAGTCTTCTTCTTGAAGATCCATTTATTCTCGATGGCTTGCCGATCATCAGGCAAGTCAATCAAAGTCCACACTTTGTTCTCATACACGGATCCCATCTCAGATTTCATGGCCTCAAGCCATTTCACGGAATCTGGGCTCATCATCGCTTCCTCATAGTTTGTAGGTTCGTCATGGTCAAGTAACATGACCTCCAAAACAGGATTATCGTACCACTCTGGTGTGGATCTTACTCTGGTTGACCTACGAGGTTCAGTAGTAACTTGATCTGAAGTTACATGATCATCATCATTAGCTTCCTCACTAATTGGTGTAGGAGTCACAGGAACAGATTTCTGTGATGAACTACTTTATAATAAGGGAGCAGGTACAGTTACCTCATCAAGTTCTACTTTCCTCCCACTCACTTCTTTCGAGAGAAACTCCTTCTCTAGAAAGGATCCATTCTTAGCAACGAATGTCTTGCCTTCGGGTCTGTGATAGAAGGTGTACCCAACAGTCTCCTTTGGGTATCCTATGAAGACACATTTCTCCGATTTGGGTTCGAGCTTACCAGGTTGAAGCTTTTTCACATAAGCATCGCAGCCCCAAACTTTAAGAAACGACAACTTGGGTTTCTTGCCAAACCATAGTTCATAAGGTGTCCTCTCAACGGATTTAGATGGTGCCCTATTTAACGTGAATGCAGCCGTCTCTAAAGCATAACCCCAAAACGATAGCGGTAAATCAGTAAGAGACATCATAGATCGCACCATATCTAGTAAAGTACGATTACGACGTTCGGACACACCATTACGCTATGGTGTTCCGGGTGGCGTGAGTTGCGAAACTATTCCGCATTGTTTCAAATGAAGAGCAAACTCGTAACTCAAATATTCTCCTCCACGATCAGATCGTAGAAACTTTATTTTCTTGTTACGATGATTTTCCACTTCACTCTGAAATTCTTTGAACTTTTCAAATGTTTCAGAATTGTGCTACATCAAGTAGATATACCCATATCTGCTCAAATCATCTGTGAAGGTGAGAAAATAACGATACCCGCCACGAGCCTCAACATTCATCGGACCACATACATCAGTATCTATGATTTCCAACAAATCTGTTGCTCGCTCCATTGTTCTGGTGAACGGCGTTTTAGTCATCTTGCCCATGAGGTATGGTTCGCAAGTACCAAGTTATTCATAGTCAAGTGATTCCAAAAGTCCATCAGAATGGAGTTTCTTCATGCGCTTTACACCAATATGACCTAAACGGCAGTGCCACATATATGTTGCACTATCATTATCAACTCTGCATCTTTTGGCTTCAATATTATGAATATGTGTGTCACTACTATCGAGATTCAACAAAAATAGACCACTCTTCAAGGGTGCATGACCATAAAATATATTACTCATATAAATAGAACAACCATTATTCTCTGATTTAAATGAATAACCGTATCACATCAAACAAGATCCAGATATAATGTTCATGCTTAGCGCTGGCACCAAATAACAATTATTCAGGTCTAAAACTAATCCCGAAGGTAGATGTAGAGGTAGCGTGCCGACTGTGATCACATCGACTTTGGAACCATTTCCCACGTGCATCGTCACCTCGTCCTTAGCCAATCTTTGCTTAATCTGTATTCCCTGTTTCGGGTTGCAAATATTAGCAACAGAACCAGTATCAAATACCCAGGCACTACTGCGAGCATTAGTAAGGTACACATCAATAACATGTATATCACATATAACTTTGTTCACCTTGCCATCCTTCTTATCCGCCAAATACTTGGGGCAGTTCTGCTTCCAGTGACCAGTCCCTTTGAAGTAGAAGCACTCAGTCTCAAGCTTAGGTCCAGACTTGGGCTTCTTCACTTGAGCAACAACTTGCTTGCCGTTCTTATTGAAGTTCCCCTTCTTCCCTTTACCCTTTTTCTTGAAACTGGTGGTCTTGTTGACCATCAACACTTGATGTTTTTTCTTGATTTCTACCTCCACAGCCTTTAGCATTGCGAAGAGCTCGGGAATTGTCTTATCCATCCCTTGCATATTATAGTTCATCACGAAGCTCTTGTAGCTTGGTGGCAGTGATTGAAGAATTCTGTCAATGACACTATCATCAGGAAGATCAACTCCCAGTTGAATCAAGTGATTGTTATACCCAGACATTTTGAGTATATGCTCACTGACAGAACTATTCTCCTCCACCTTGCAGCTGTAGAACTTATTGGAGACTTCATATCTCTCAATCCGGGCATTTGCTTCAAATATTAACTTCAACTCCTGGAACATCTCATATGCTCCATGACGTCCAAAACGTCGTTGAAGTCCCGGTTCTAAGCCGTAAAGCATGTCACACTGAACTATCGAGTAGTCATCAGCTTTGCTCTGCCAGACGTTCATAACATCTGGCGTTGCTCCTGTAGCGGGTTTGGCACCTAGCGGTGCTTCTAGGACGTAATTCTTCTGTGCAGTAATGAGGATAATCCTCAAATTACGGACCCAGTCCGTGTAGTTGCTACCATCATCTTTCAACTTAGTTTTCTCTAGGAACACATTAAAATTCAACGGAACAACAGCACGGGCCATCTATCTACAACAACATAGACATGCAAAATACTATCAGGTACTAAGTTCATGATAAATTAAAGTTCAATTAATCAAATTAGATAATAACTCCCACTTAGATAGACATCCCTCTAATCATCTAAGTGATCACGTGATCCATATCAACTAAACCATGTCCGATCATCACGTGAGATGGAGTAGTTTTCAATGGTGAACATCACTATGTTGATCATATCTACTATATGATTCACGCTCGACCTTTCGGTCTTAGTGTTCCGAGGACATATCTGCATATGCTAGGCTCGTCAAGTTTAACCTGAGTATTCTGCGTGTGCAAAACTGGCTTGCACCCGTTGTATGTGAACGTAGAACTTATCACACCCGATCATCACGTGGTGTCTCGGCACGATGAACCTTCGCAACGGTGCATACTCAGGGAGAACACTTGTACCTTGAAATTTAATGAGAGATCATCTTATAATGCTACCGCTGAACTGAGCAAAATAAGATGCATAAAGGATAAACATCACATGCAATCAATATAAGTGATATGATATGGCCATCATCATCTTGTGCCTTTGATCTCCATCTCCAAAGCATCGTCATGATCACCATCGTCACCAGCTTGACACCTTGATCTCCATCGAAGCATCGTTGTCGTCTCGCCAACTATTGCTTCTACGACTATCGCTACCGCTTAGTGATAAAGTAAAGCAATTACATGGCGATTGCATTTCATACAATAAAGCGACAATCATATGGCTCCTGCCAGTTGCCGATAACTCCGTTACAAAACATAATCATCTCATACAATAAAATTTAGCATCATGTCTTGACCATATCACATCACAACATGCCCTGCAAAAACAAGTTAGACATCCTCTACTTTGTTGTTGCAAGTTTTACGTGGCTGCTACGGGCTGAGCAAGAACCGTTCTTACCTACGCATCAAAACCACAACGATTTTTCGTCAAGTATGTGTTGTTTTAACCTTCAACAAGGACCGGGCGTAGCCATACTCGATTCAACTAAAGTTAGAGAAACTGACACCCGCCAGCCACCTGTGTGCGAAGCACGTCGGTAGAACCAGTCTCGCGTAAGCGTACGCGTAATGTCGGTCCGGGCCGCTTCATCCAACAATACCACCGAATCAAAGTATGACATGCTGGTAAGCAGTATGACTATTATTGCCCACAACTCACTTGTGTTCTACTCGTGCATATAACATCTACGCATAGACCTGGCTCGGATGCCACTGTTGGGGAACACAGTAATTTCAAAAAAAATCTATGCACACGCAAGATCATGGTGATGCATAGTAACGAGAGGGGAGAGCGTAGTCCACGTACACTCGTAGACCATAAGCGGAAGCGTTATGACAACGCGGTTGATGTAGTCGTACGTCTTCATGATTCGACCGGTCCTAGTAACGAAAGTACGACACCTCTGCAATCTGCACACGTTCGGCTCGGTGACGTCCCACGAACTCTCGATCCAGCTGAGTGTCGAGGGAGAGCTTCGTCAGCACGACGGCGTGATGACGGTGATGATGAAGCTACCAGCGCAGGGCTTCGCCTAAGCACTGCAACGATATGACCGAGGTGGATTATGGTGGAGGGGGCACCGCACACGACTAAGAGATCAATGATCAACTTGTGTGTTCTAGGGTGCCCCCTTGCCCCCGTATATAAAGGAGCAAGGGGGGAGGCCGGCCGGCCCTAGGGCGCGCCAAGGAGGGGAGGAGTCCTCCTCCTAGTAGGAGTAGGACTCCCCGTTTCCTAGTCAGACTAGGAGGGGGAAGGGGGAAGGAAGGAGAGGGAGAGAGGGAGGGAAAGAGGGGGTGCCGCCCCCCCCCCTCCTTGTCCAATTCGGACTCCACAAGGGGGGCGCACGGCCAGCCCTAAGGCCCCCTCCTCTCTCTCTCACAAGGCCCATGTTGGCCCATTAGTTCCCCCGGGGGTTCCGATAACCCCCGACACTCCAATAATTATCCGGTGACCCCCGGAACTCATCCGGTGTCCGTATATAGTCATCCAATATATCAATCTTTATGTCTCGACCATTTCGAGACTCCTCGTCATGTCTGTGATCACATCCGGGACTCCGAACTATCTTCGGTACATCAAAACACATAAACTCATAATACCGATCGTAAAGCGTGCGGACCCTACGGGTTCGAGAACTATGTAGACATGACCGAGACTCATCTCCGGTCAATAACCAATAGCGGAACCTGGATGTTCATATTGGCTCCCACATATTCTACGAAGATCTTTATCGGTCAAACCGCATAACAACATACATTGTTCCCTTTGTCATCGGTATGTTACTTGCCCGAGATTCGATCGTCGGTATCTCAATACCTAGTTCAATCTCGTTACCAGCAAGTCTCTTTACTCGTTCCGTAATGCATCATCCCGCAACTAACTCATTAGTCACATTGCTTGCAAGGCTTATAGTGATGTGCATTACCGAGAGGGCCCAGAGATACCTCTCCGACAATCGGAGTGACAAATCCTAATCTCGATCTATGCCAACTCAACAAGTACCATCGGAGACACCTGTAGAGCACCTTTATAATCACCCAGTTACGTTGTGACGTTTGGTAGCACAAAAAGTGTTCCTCCGATATTCGAGAGTTGCATAATCTCATAGTCATAGGAACATGTATGTTATGAAGAAAGCAATAGCAACATAATAAACGATCAAGTGCTAAGCTAACGGAATGGGTCAAGTCAATCACAGCATTCTCTAATGATGTGATCCCGTTAATCAAATGACAACTCATGTCTATGGCTAGGAAACTTAACCATCTTTGATTCAGTTAGCTAGTCAAGTAGAGGCATACTAGTGACACTCTGTTTGTCTATGTATTCACACATGTACTAAGTTTCCGGTTAATACAATTCTAGCATGAATAGTAAACATTTATCATGATATAAGGAAATATAAATAACAACTTTATTATTGCCTCTAGGGCATATTTCCTTTAGACGGATCATCCTGCCGCCCTCTGCCCGAACCACCAGCCTCCTGGGACGCTGGGGTTGTTTGGCTATGCGTTGGATGACCTGTGCTTCTTCCAGATGGACCTCCCCGAGGTCCGGGCCACCCCGCCCATGACCACTCTCATCTCGGTCTTGGATGGCCGGACGGCTTCCCCGGCCATCATCTCAAAGGAGCTTCGCCACCTGTTTAACCCAGATTGGGATTGGGAGGTGACCCCGATCTCGGACCGGGAGTGCACCACGGTCTTCCCGACCCGGTCAGTCTCAGCTACGGCACCCACAGCGCCAGGCTCATGCTCGCCCTCAACCAGCTCTCAGTCCGCATCTCGGTTCCTTCTGTTGACCCGCTGGCGGTGGCCACCCTGTCCACCGTATGGGTGCAGATCCGTGGGCTTCCTCCACCTGCTTGGGATGAGGGTGTCCTCCGTGGCTTGTCCCGTTTGTTGGGCAAGTTTGTGGCTGTCGACAGCGCCTCTCTGCCCAAGGGCCCTGCTGTATAGGTTCAGATCAAGTCCCCAGACCCCTCCAAGCTCAAGATGGCGATCCGGATGTTCTTCAACGACGTTGGGTATGACCTGCACATCTCGATTGAGGGTGGGACTCCCACTGATCCCCTCAGCCCAGATGATGGGGGTGGCACTGACCCGGAGCCTGGTCCTGGCGGAGGGGCTGACGCTCAGGGCTCCCCCCGTTGCCCCCGCAGCCGCTCACCACTCGGAGGCCTCCGACGATGACTCGACAGACGCTGGGGACGACCCCACCCCCAGCCGGCTCCTCCCACCCCTCGTCTACTCACTGCTCGGGGCTGGGCTCTCACGACCCCTTCCCCGGGGACGAGTCCGAGGACATCGTGGCTATTGCAGCCATGCTCGACGAGGCTGCCACTCTCCCCCTCCCTTCCTCCCTACGCTGTTGTCCTTGTCTGATGAGGAGGGGAGTGGAGACAGCCGGGGGAGCATGGAGGTCCGTCCCCCATCCTCCCCGCGGCTCGTATCTCCGGTGCCCGCTTGGGAGGTTCCCTCGGCGCCGGTTCTCCTGGAGGCTGATCTCGCTGCCACCGCCTCGCCCACGTCGTCCAGGCCGCCCAAGTGCCGGAGCCGCCACCGCTCGGCCTCTACCCCGGTCTCGTCGGCCCGGAAGAGCGCCCGACTCGAGGCGGCGCCGCGGCTGGCGGGGGCCTCGCGGACTGCGGTGGAGAAGGCGTCTCGGTGCACCGCCATCCGCAACCTCGACACAGGTCCGTCCGACTCCCAGGCTCCTTGCCCTGACTCTGATGATGTTTTCGTCAGTTCCTTTTCCGCTTTTGCTGGTGTTCCACTTGGCCATCTGGCCCAGGTCGCAGCCGATTCGGCTATAGTCTTCCTTGGCGAGAAGGGCCCGGTCTTAGAGCAGCTTGCGTCCCTCCAGGCCAAGGAGATCCTGGAGGGCCACCTCGCGACCACTAGGGCTCGCGAGGCGGCAGCAGCTGCGGAGGCTCCCCCCCTACGCCCCGCCGGGCTAGGGGTCGGGGCCTTCCCGCGGATGACCCCGGCGAGATGCGCGGTTGGACGCGTTCTCGTACTGCCTGGTTGCGTCGGGCCCTTAGTGCCACTACTACCGTAGGGTCCAGGGAGGACCCATTAGGCGAGTGATCATGCGCGCTCTATTCTGGAACCTTCGGTGCTTCGGTCACGATGGCCACCGCAGGCATCTCATCGAGTACATGTGTGATGAGTCCATTGATGTGGTAGCAATCTAGGAAACAATGCGCACTGAGTTCTCTCTCGTTGAACTTGAGCGCCTTAGTAGACACCTGTTCGCATGGCACTGGTTGCCATCTAGTGGAGTGACATGTCACTCTGGTGGCATCCTTCTAGGTGTGAAGGATGCCACCTTTGAGGTGGGATCCATGGATCGTGGATCCCATTTCGTCAGCATGGAGGTCTGGGAACGTGATATGAATTTCATGTGGGAGATCATAGTGGTCTACGGCCCGGCTGACCATAGTCGCTCGACCTCTTTCTTGGCCGAGCTCCACGCCAAGATCACCTCCGCGACACTGCCGGTAGTGGTAGGAGGTGACTTCAACCTCCTCCGCTCTGCTGAGGAAAAGAGCAACTCACGTGTCGACTTTGCAGAGATTCGTCGATTCAACGACTGGGTTGCTGACTTAGGGCTTCTAGAGTTGGACAGGGTCGGGGCGAGATTTACCTGGACCAACCGACAGGTTACCCCGACCCTTAGTGTGCTGGACCGTGTGTTTGTTTCCCCTGACTGGGAGCTTCGGTTCTCTCTGGCCTCTCTCCAGGCTATTACCCGCATTGGGTCTGACCACGTTCCGCTTCTCTTATCATCTCGAGATGAGCGGCCCCATCACCCCCTCCATTTCGTTTCGAAGCTTTCTGGCTCCGGCAGCCAGGCTTTATGGCCGCTGTCCAGGCTCATTGGGTCTCGGCATTAGCCGAGCCCCATAGGCAGATGTCGATCTTGGACGAATGGCATCACCTATCCAAGTGATCCAGGCAGTTCATGAAAGGATGGGGTGCTGATATTGGGAGGGACCTTCGGATCCAAAAGGCTTCCCTCCTCGAGGAAATTCAGGCCCTGGATCTCCGCGAAGATATTTCTGGGATTTCTGCGGAGGAGTGGGCTCATAGATACGATCTGGAAGATTCTCTCATGGAGATCTATTCCAAGGAGGAGGAGTTTTGGCGCCAGCGAGGCTCTATAAATTGGGTGCTGTTTGGTGATGCCAACATAGCTTACTTCCAGGCCATCGCGAATGGCTGTAGGCGACAATGCTCCATTCCCCTCTTATGGGCAGGAGGTCAACTGTTTCAAGGTCCTTAGGCTATCCGCTTGCTTGTCGACGACTTCCACAAGTCGTTATTTGCAGGGCGCCCTTGGGGTGGTATCACCCTTGCCGACCATATTTGGTCGCCTGACCAACAAATCTCCCCGGACGAAAATGCGGCCCTGCTCGCCCCGTTTGATGCCGCGGAGGTGGAGGATTTTGTCAAAGCCATGAACCCGGCTTCGGCCCGAGGCCCCGATGGATTGCCGGTGCGTTTTTTCCAAGCCTTCTGGTCGATGGTCAAGGAGATCATCCTTGACCTGTTCCGTGAGTTCTCTAGGGGGACAATTAGACATGTCCCGGTTTAACTACGGGATCATCTCCCTGATTCCCAAGGTGCCGGGAGCTGCGGACATTAGGAAGTTCCGCCCTATCACAGTCCTCAATGTGATATTCCGGATTTTGGCGAAGGGGTATGCCACTAGGGCGGCCCTAATCGCCCCCCGGATCCATCACCCGAACCAATCGGCCTTTACGAAAGGCAGGTATATTCTGGATGGGATCCTCGTCCTTCACGAGGTCATCCATGAGGTCAAGAGCAAGCGCCTTCGCACGGTGTTCCTCAAGATTGACTTCCATAAAGCATACGACACCATTCATTGGTCCTTCCTTCGGGAGGTGTTGATCAAGCATAGATTTGACTCCCACTGGTTGCCCGGGTGATGCAGTTAGCAACGAGCAGTCGTACTGCGGTGAACATTAATGGGGAGATCGGGCCCTACTTCATGACTGGCCAAGGAGTACGACAGGGTGACCCGATCTCCCCTTTTCTGTTCAACCTTGTGGTCGACCTGGCTTCGATCCTAGACTTGGCCAAACAAGACAGCCACATCAAGGGGATTTGCCCCCATCTTGTCCCCAATGAATGTCTAACCCACCTCCAATATGCAGATGACACCATTATGATGGTGGAAGGCTCGGACGAGGACATCCAGAACCTCAAGTTCCTCCTCCTCTGCTTTCAGGAGATGTCGGGCCTCACGATTAATTTCGCCAAAAGTGAGGTGATGGTCCTTGGATACTCTTAGGCGGAAGCTCAGCGAATTGCCAATCGCTTGAATTGCCGCTTGGGGTCCTTCCCGACTACTTACCTAGGCATGCCAATTAGCGACACGCGTCTACTGGAGAAAGACTTCCGCCCAATAATCGTCAAACTCCAACCTCGGATGGAGCCTTGGTAGGGGAGATGGCTGTCCAAAGCCACGCGAGTGATTTTGATGAACTCCTCCCTTATTAGCCTACTGATGTACGTCATGGGATTCTATAGTCTACATGAATCCCTACATCACGAGGTCACCAAACTCCTCTCCAGATTCTTCTGGGCTGGAGAGAACAATAAACAAAAGTACCACATGGTGAAGTGGTCTGAGATCTGTAAGCCTAAAGACCAACGAGGCATTGGGGTCATTTCGTCCAAGCGGATGAATATTGCCCTCCTCTCTAAATGGCTTTGGCGGATTCAGACCGATGAGGGCGGCCTCTAGCTTGAGATTATCCGGGCAAAGTACCTCTGCGGGCAACCGCTAGCCTTCACCCCTAGATCTGGAGGGTCCGAATTCTAGCAATCGGTGATCTGTCTGATGCCGGTATTGCGCATTGGGACCTCCATTAAGGTGAGCACCGGTTCCGACACCCTCTTTTGGCTGGATAGATGGGCCGGGACCCGTCCCTTCGCTGAACGCTTTTATGCGCTATTCTCGATCTGTGTCCGCCCTCAGCTATCGCTTTAGCTGACCTGGGCGCTATTGCCTTCCACCATACCTTCGAGGCAGTGGAGCTCGAGCAATAGGATGAATTGCTTGAGTGTATTTCCCTTCACTCCCCCTCCCTGGAGCCCGACTCGTTGTCTTGGCATCTCGAGCCAAGTGGCCGATTCTCGACTAGATCCCTTTACAGGCGATTGTCCCTACCCCTGGCCCGGTGGAGCTATCGGTTCTTTGGGAGATCAAACTCCCCTTAAAAATCCGCATATTTCTCTGGCAATGGGTCCGAGGCCGCCTCCCTTCGGGCATGGAGGTCCGAAAATGCAATGGCCCTGGGGTTGGCCTCTGCCCCATTTGTTTGGTACCGGAAGACTGTAACCATATCTTCTTCCGGTGCCCTGTAGTGTAGTTCCTCTGGAGTTGCATCCGGGAGGTGGTTGGCGGCGATTGGTGCCACGACAACCTCCCGGACTAGTTTGGGGAGGTCTTTAGACTCCCCGACGCTAGTCGCCCTCCCACTTGGGTAGCTCTGGGTACCCTGGCATGGACCCTCTGGTGTACCCATAATAAACTAGTCATTGAGCGTGTGATTCCTCGTCGTGTGACCGATGCAATCTATAAAATGTGTGGCTTCTTACAGCTTTGGAGACCGCTTAGCAAGCGGCGCGACCGAGACGTCATCGACAACATCATTGCGGGTCTTCGTTCTTCGGCGTCGGCTTTTGCCCCTCCACTGCCTCCTAAGCCGGATTAGCTTTTTTAGCTTTGTTTGGGGCTTGTCTTGCTGTGCCCCCAGCATGACTTTATGACTTGTTTGTACTCTGTACTGCTGTGTTGGATGCTTGGTTCGTTGTTTTATAATATAAAGCGGGGGGAAACCCTTTTTCTCAACTAGACGGTGGAGATATCAGGTTCAGTTGAGCCAAGGCTCAGAAAGAATATTCGTCCAAAGTAGCAAATATCCATTTCTGAGCGCGATCTCATCAGCACCATATGAACAGTAAAATAAAATAAATACTACAAAAAATAAATAAAAAGTGCATGGAAGATGTTTCAGTGCGTGAGGTCCGTGCAAAATTTCAGCTTGTTTGAACATCTGAGTAGCTCTTAGCAAAAGAAAACTGCCAAAATAGTACATGAACAGTACACTGTTTCACAAACATCAAATTTGTCTATTTTGCTGAGAGCTACTCAGATGTCCAAATGAGCTGAAATTTGGCATGGACCTCACACACTGAAATGTCTATCTTGCAAAAAGGAATTTTTTTTATTTTTTCTAGTATTTTATTTGATTTTACTGTTCATGGCCAGTGTAGATGAGCTCGGGAGCCAATTTGCCCCTATCCCAAAGTAGCTACTTTTCTGTCTAAAGTTGTTGAACCTAAAATTTGGCACTTCAAACTGGACATGTCACGTATGCACAACAGTAGTTTTCTTTGAGTTCCATGTGCACACCTGTCTGTATCATGTGTAAGATATTGTCGAATGCATAGCACTGGTCGCTTCCGGGTGTGCAAAACCGAACCGTAAACCAAAAACCAAACCGAGCCAAAATTTTGGGGTTTTCAAGTTTCGGTTTCAGTTTCAGTTTTGAAGTCTGAAAACCGTTTGCATTTCGATTGGTTAAACCGTTTGCATTTCAATTGGGCTGCTATAGTACAATACTTTCTAGCCATTTAGTGCTTCAGTTTACGTGATAGTAAACATGCACGTGCAACGCACGTCTAGACAAACATACTATGGCTAAAGTTCGGCAAAAACAACTCTTACATTTTACACATATTCTCTGCACAAGGCAAACTGATGCATGAAAGCACTCCATGTTACTACTTAGATCTTGTGGACCGCTTTTTTGTATTTTTACTACAATAGTTTGTATCTGTACAATAAGAAGCTCCCCCATTGTTTTTGTCCAAACAAATAGTCCAGTTCTAATATTCTCTTTAACAAAAACAAAGTGCAGCTCACATGATATTAAAAAACATAACCTTCACTTCCCGGGGAAAGAAGTATATAAAGGAGTGCGTTCCGCATCCCCTGTGATCACCAAAATAGTAAGCAGGGAGGATAACATAGCGAACTCACAGTTGTCATTTGTACATTAGAAGAAAACTTGTACCATAAATCAACAAATGTGCATCTTACAATAAACATAAGAAATTCTGAAATTGACACATAATTTTTGGAAACAGTATGAATACACTGTGCACAATTTAGGTAACAGTGACACTTGAGCTTTTCGATGTTCTTAGTCGCTAAAGTCTATCATTATAGTGCATATTTTGTCCCCCACATACTCCAAGAATGCTTTGTGTGACTTCTGAATATTACCGATATTAATCAACATATTAATAGTTTAATACTACCTCTTGTCCCCCACATAAGTTTTCTCTAAGAATGAATCATTTATTCTGAATTCAATCCTATATCCCTGGAGCTAGTGCCTAGGTAGGCACAACCCACCTTAATTCCAGGCTAAGTGACATAATATGTAAAACACACGCTGACTAAATAGCACAAATAAGGCAACTCTAATCAAGGGGATGACATTACCTCTTGATACGGTCCAGTTTAATGCATCTGGTGGTAGGAAGTAAAGCCCAAGGAAGCCGACATGAACATGAGAAGTAATCATAGGAAACAGAGACTCTGCATCTTCATTTCTTCAGTATCCCTCTTGATCCCACTTTGTAAGACAAGATTGCTGCACAATTCTTATGTACGCGTCATATCTAATTACACATTTTCAGTACAGTAATCGGCAACCTAAGATAATCCCAATGCTAGAATTCTAGAGCGCTGGAAGCCCCATGATTCTTATTTATTCTCTAATGCACGTGCACCCACCAAACATACACTTTATGAGGGATAGTGAATTCAAATTTCTCAACCAGCCAAACTTATGCATCTAGTCAAATTCTAATCTTCGTATGTATAAGTATGAACCTCCTTGTAAAAATACAGGTCTAAAAAACACTCTTGCATAGGCCACATTTCCTCCTATATCTATATATGAGAATGATTTTCATGCTCCAGATCACATGTATTTTCCAAAGGGATTATCAAATGATTAATTAAACTCCGGAATAGCAATTTCTTCCTGTCCCAAAAAATGTTTCTAGTATCTATCAGAGGAAGATTGGTTGGTAGATGAAATTGCAGATCAAAAAGTTCTGACCCACCACCAAGTGCCAAAAGTGCAATATTAGTCATGCAAACCACAAAATACCCCAGATCGAATTAAAGGTTCACCTGATTGATTTGTGAGACCTTCGGTGACCTCGACGGTGCACGTAGAGAGAACTGCAGGAGTTTCTTGACGGCCCAGCCCAAGGACGGCAGGAACGGTGATGACTGCACCTCTTGCGCTCGGAAGGTAAATTATGGTCGCAAGGTAGCAATGAGTTTCGTAGAATGCAAACTTCATTCTCAGTGCCCTTTGAAGCTGTTAAACCAAATTAACAACACAATTGCCTAGTCACTTATTCCGGATCTTAAAACCTATGCAAGGTAGATTTGCAAGGCTCATTAATCCAATGCTTTATTTCGGTGAAGATTGAGATCTAAGAGGATAGGAAACGAAAGGGGTGAGTTTTACCATTTGATAGGCTGCAATATGAACTCCATCCCCTTTGATGGCGTCGTCTTCCTCAGCCGGCCTCCACTCTCACCCATGCATCGAGCATTGTCAGTTATGATTAATGAACATTTACATCAAAATTTCATATTTCTCTGCCACATATATACACAATTAGATGGATGACAAAACTGAAAACTAAATCTGAAGCATCTGTTGC